>NC_069501.1:89603419-89875919 GCF_027579735.1 Bombina bombina
CTAATTTACAAAATACTAAAGTTACTATTAAATATAAAAAAATGTACACTACTTTTAAAATACAAATAAATTAAGTATAAATTAAAGGGGCAGTCTAATCAAAATTCAGGAGTAGACTGTCCCTTTAAGCAAGAATTACAGAAAATTAAAAAAATCTAAGATTACAGATAATAATAAATAAAATTACAAAATTTTAAATAAATTACACCTAATCCCTATGAAAATAAAAAAGCCCCCCAAAATAAAAACACCCCCTAATCTAATAAACTACCAGTAGCCCTTAAAATGACTTTTTGCAGGGCATTGCCCCAAGATAATCAGCTCTTTTGCCAAAAAAATACACACAGCCCCCCCTACCAGTAAAAACCCCCACCCACCAAACCCCCCCCCAAAAAAACTAACACTAAAAATGCTAAACTACCCATTGCCCTGAAAAGGGCATTTGTTGGGCATTGCCCTTAAAAGGGCATTCAGCTCTTTTGCTGCCCACCCTATCTAAATAAAATAAATCCCTCCAAAAACCCCTTAAAAAACCCTAAGTCTAACCCCCAAGTGATCCTCACCTGTCCTGAAGTCCAGCGAAGAAGGTCCTGTTCCAGGCGGTGATGTCTTCTTCCAAGCGGCGATGGAACCAGCTGGCGCGGAGCTGAGGGCGGAGTTGAAGACCGGCGACGCTGGAACCGAAGACAGGGCGACCGCGGAGTCATGTAGCGTGTAGGATCCTCTTCATAGGATCTCCGCCATACACTGAATAGGAATTCAAGGTACGCGTCCCTTGAATTCCTATTGGCTGAATTGAGCCTTCAAATTCAAATCAGCCAATTGGATGAGAGCTACTGAAATCCTATTGGCTGTTCAAATCAGTCAATAGGATTTAAGTAGCTCTTATCCTATTGGCTGATTTGAACAGCCAATAGGATTTCAGTAGTTCTCATCCGATTGGCTCATTTGAATTTGAAGGCTCAAATCAGCCAATAGGAATTAAAGGGAAGCCATTTTTAATCGCGTACCTTGAATTCCTATTCAGTGTACGACGGAGATCGTATGAAGAGGATCCTCCACGCTCCATGGCTCCGTAGTCGCCATCTTCAGTTAAAGAGTCGCCGGTCTTCAGTTCTAGCGTTGCCGGTCTTCAACTGCGCCCTCCGCTCCGCGCCAGCTGGTTTCTCGAAGAAGAAAGAAGAGGTTGCCGCTTGGAAGAAGACTTCACCGCCTGGAACAGGACCTTCTCCGCTGGACTTCAGGACAGGTGAGGACCACTTTGGGGTTAGACTTATGGTTTTTTAAGGGGTTTTTGGGGGGATTTATTTTATTTAGATAGGGTGGGCAGCAAAAGAGCTGAATGCCCTTTTAAAGGCAATGCCCAACAAATGCCCTTTTCAGGGCAATGGGAAGTTTAGCATTTTTAATGGTAGTTTTTTTGGGGGGATTTTGGTGGGTGGTGGGGGTCTACTGGTAGTGGGGCTGTGTGTATTGTTTTGGCAAAAGAGCTGATTATCTTGGGGCAATGCCCTCCAAAAAGTCCTTTTAAGGGCTACTGGTAGTTTATTAGATTAGGGGGTGTTTTTATTTTGGGGGGGGGGTTATTTTCATAGGGATTAGGTGTAATTTATTTAAAATTTTGTAATTTTATTTATTATTTTCTGTAATCTTAGATTTTTTTATTTTCTGTAATTCTTGCTTAAAGGGACAGTCTACTCCTGAATTTTGATTAGACTGCCAATTTAATTTATACTTAGTTTATTTGTATTTTAAAAGTAGTGTAATTTTTTTTATATTTAATAGTAACTTTAGTATTTTGTAAATTAGGTCATTTTAGTTTATTTAGGGGGGGTTAGGTTAGGGGGGGTTAGGTTTATTGCGTTGTGGGCTATGGTGGTTTAGGGGTTAATACTTGATTAGGTTTATTGTGTTGTGGGTTAATGGCGGGTTAGGGGTTAATAGTTTTAATAGGTAGTTTGCGATGTTGGGGTTCGCTGATTTAGGGGTTAATAATTTAGTTATTACTTGCGGTGTGGGTTTGATGGCGGATATAGGGGTTAATAGTATAAATAGGCATATTGCGTTGTGGGGGGTTGTCGGTCTAGGGGTTAATACATTCAATATTAGTAATGAGAGGGGGGATTGCGGATATAGGGGTTTTACGTGTCGGTCTTATTTTTGGGAGGCGTGTTGGACTTTTACGGGAGATTTGTTATTTTCTTTACTTTTCTTAGGCGCCGGCAGTTTCTAAAGTGCCGTAAGTCACTGGCGACTCCAGAAATTTGTATTTACGCTCATTTCTGGACATCGCTAGTTTATCAGACTTACGGCACTTTATGAACTGCCGGCGGGGTTTATGTAATACCCTGATGTGCGAGGTGAAATTACGGATGGCGCAGGTTCCCACGCTTGCGTCAAAACCTGCGCCATATATTTGATCACGCCCCTGGTGAACAGTTTATATGGAGATGATTTACAAAAAAAATGTCACATTGCACCCTGTCCAAAAAAATTATGGCCAAAAAAGACTTAAACAGGGGGGGGGGGGGGAGTGTAGGGAGCAGCAGAATTGTGAGTGCCTAGGGCAGCACAAAATCTAAATACACCACTGGCTGTTTATCGATGTGCGGCGGACATGATACGCTACATTGTTTCATGTCCGCTCACACTTTGGTAAATTGCCCCCTAGGGGGAAATTTGATTTGTTACCATGACTTTGCGAATGTGAGAACGCAAACTTTGTACTTTCAACTCATAATATGAGTGCAAATCTACAAATGCATTTTTTCCCCCTAGTGATGTTAACTATCAAACGCTAGCGCAAACTACCACTCCACTCTCAATGAGGCTCCCAAAGTGCAAAAACACATAGAAATTCGTACTTATAATTACAAAATACAAAGTTTAAGTGTTGTTTTATTGTAAAATGGGCTGAACATGGGTGTTTCATGGGTGTGTATTAAATTGTCTCTCATATCCCAGCGTAATTATCGAAACATTTCCTCCCTACAGATCTCACTGTTTTTTTCTTGCAACTTAAAAGGTGGTGAGCTTTTATCAAAGTGCTCAAAACACTAATTACTCTGAAAGGAAAACCTATGCAGGAATAGGCACAGACCAGGGCTGTGGCGGACATTTTCCAAAGTACAGAACTTAGTGAAGGACACCAAGGTACATTTCAAATTAGAAACATAAAAACCACTCACTTTACTGAGAGGGTAGTGGATGCATGGTGGAATGGCCATCCAGCAGATGTGCTCGAGACAGTGAAGGAGTTTAAATATGCATGGGATAGGCATAAGGCTATGCTAGATATAGGATAAAGCCAGAAACTAATAAAAGTATTCAGAAAATAGGGCAGACTAGATGGGCGAATGGTTTCTATCTGCTGACACATTCTATGTTTCTATAAGTCAGGAGAGCAGCATTACAGACACCAATTAACTAGTCAGGGCAGTTTATTTATAATCCCTCCCTCACTGGATATCCCCCCTTCAGCATAGCAATGCTCCATACGTAGGCTTACGATAATTTGTAGAGGTGAAACTGGGACCACCTGTTGCGGTGCCAGTGGGGGTGTGGTCTGGGGCATGGTCAAGGAGGTGTGGCGACTACCGGTCCTTTTAAAGTAGTAGCTTTTATGTGTGTAATTTTTTTGTGGATACTCTACCCTTCCTCAGTCAAACAACAAGTGAAACACACAATTTAAATAAACCATAACACCACCCCCTAGTGAAAAAGGCACCATTACGTTGTCATGGCAACCCATACACAACATGAGAAAATAAATCATTCATCCAAATCTCAGATTCTAAATAATGCCAAACATCAAGCATAATGATCAATTTCATAAAATAGTGAAAAGTGTATAAATCACACAATTTAATATCTGCAGTGTAATATGTGTTTTATGTAGGCTGACCATATTTCCTTGAGACAAAAACGGGACATTGAGATGTCAAAAATGGGACTGGGTTAATATTCTTTATTCATAGGAAAAAAAGTAAGATTTTAACAAAAGTTAACTTTTATGAAATGAATATAAACTATTGAGCCAACAATTATCCTTCAGGGACAGAAGAACTCATACAAAAAGTTTTAGGTAGACGTAGAGCTATAACATCTAAATACCAATCCACAGTGTTTTCACAATGTTCCCATGATCTAAATTGGGAATGTGACGTGTATATTTTTTAATCACATGCCCTTAACTCAATGTTTCCAAAATTGAAATTATCCTCTATGTTGTCAAGGCAAATTTCCCCGTATTAACTGATTTTAAATGGTAAAAGTGTAGCCTCTGAACTGGAATTTGGTTTAAAGATCTGGATTAGTAATTGTAGATTTTTTTTAGCTGAGTTGCCCAAAATCATTGTTACATGGTGGAAGAACTGAGAAAAATGTGCAAATAGTTACTTGATAATAACCGTTATTTATAACGTCTGTACAACCAGCACTGCAACAGCATAATAATAAGCATAATTAATGACAATTAAATGGATTGACAGGCAGAGACACTGGTCTTACCTTGGAAGTGCACAATTCTTGCAGAACGTAGACAATTGATCTATTTGATCACTATGTTTGTATGTTCGCACTGTGACACAAGAAGATGGCAAGAATTATCTCTCTGGTGATGGTCAGCCGCTAATTTGGATGATGGCAGAGGCAGATGATCATCACATCAGATGATGACAGATCTAGTCCGACTCGTATCCTTACTAGGCACTAGCAGGTAGTACTAACTTCCCTCTCATGACCAGTCTCTCTCCTCAGCTCAGTCTGACAGCTCACGACTGAGTACTGACCTGCTGTCACTTGCTTTCAATGATCACGCCCCTAATTTTGAGCACGGGCAGCATAGACGCAGTGCTGTGGATCATGTGGGCACAGCCACCCAACCCTAACCCTGCAGTTAAAAAAGAAACTGCCCTCCCCGGCGGCGGGGAGTTTAAAAATGTTTAGTAAGTGGTGTGTGTGCTAAAAAATTACACTTGCGCTGGCCGCACAGTCTGATAACCCTCAAAACGGGACAAAATGAATATTATTAATGAAACGACGGGACGGGGGAAAAAACATAAACTAAAGGTACTGTCCCTTTCAAAACGGGACGTATGGTCAGCCTAGTTTTATGTCTCTAATTAAAGGGACACTGAATCCAAATTTTTTCTTTTGTGATTCAGAAAGAACATGCAATTTTAAGCAACTTTCTAATTTACTCCTATTATTAATTTTTCTTCGTTCTCTTGCTATCTTTATTTTGAAAAAGAAGACATCTAAGCTGTTTTTTTTGGTTCAGACCTCTGGGCAGCAGTTTTTTTATTGGTGGATGAATTTATCCACCAATCAGCAAGGACAACCCAGGCTGTTCACCAAAAATGGGCCGGCATCTAAACTTACATTCTTGCATTTCAAATAAAGATACCAAGAGAATACCAAGAGAATGAAGAACATTTGAAGAACATTTGATAATAGGAGTAAATTAGAAAGTTGCTTAAAATTTCATGCTCTATCTGAATCACGAAGAAAAAAATTGGGTTCAGTGTCCTTTTAAGGAAAAGAGCCAAATACTGATAAGGCATAAATACAACATTGAATGAAATAAGTATAAAAGAAACATGTAAGTACCTGCTAAAGCTGTTTTAAGGGCTACGCTATACCATAATGCAGAAAGATTACAGCCAAAATGCTATTCTGCATGAAGTAAAGTAAGATCCACGCCAAAAATCCTGCCTGTCTGCACTTCCTGGTCATACCTATATGATTCCCCTAAAGGTCTATCACTGCTGATGTCACCAGGGGTTGGGGGGTGTTAAATTCCTACAAAAATAAACCAAGTAGTACTACAAAATTAAAAAACCCTATGCTGCTCACTCAGCCTGTATTACTAAATGTAAACTTTGAAGGACACGAATGTTAAGCTACCCTACTGGGACAGAATGAACAACCGGGTGGGACACTGGGACAGTGCCTCTAAACAGGGACAATCCCAGTAAAAGTGGAACTTCTGGTAAGCCTATCCATACAGCATGGGTAGCACCTTTCATGTACTCCCATCAGCATGCAGAAATAAAATATGTTTCTGTGGTGAAGCAGGACTGAATTCCACCTGAGTAAAAGAAGGACAGAATTGTTACCAGATCTCCTAGATCTATTCCCTACAGAGAGCCTGTTTTAGCCCTTCACTCTCCCCTGAGTGGTCAGCATGCAGACCCACTAGCTGCTAATATATTAACTGGGGGTCCCAGTGCAAACAGAACAGCAGGCTCTTTAAATTGGCTGCTCTGACTCCAATCCTTCTCAGACAGTATCATGTGTCCCAGCAGCAGGAGCCTCCAGGGGGCTCCTGCTGCTGGCACACAGGACTAGGGGGAGTCTGGGACCCCTGGTTAAATAGAATCCTGGAGGCTTCTGCTGCTGGCACACAGGACTGGGGTTGTCTGGGACCCCTGGTTAAATAGAATCCTGGAGGCTTCTGCTGCTGGCACACGGGACTGGGGGGAGTCTGGGACCCCTGGTTAAATAGAATCCTGGAGGCTTCTGCTGCTGGCACACGGGACTGGGGGTGTCTGGGACCTCTGGTTAAATAGAATCCTGGAGGCTCGTGCTGCTGGGACACAGGACTGGGGGTGTCTGGGACCCCTGGTTAAATAGAATCCTGGAGGCTCCTGCTGTTGGCACACATGACTGGGGGGTGTCTGGGACCCCTGGTTAAATAGAATCTTGGAGGCTCCTGCTGCTGGGACACAGGAATGGGGGGAGTCTGGGACCCCTGGTTAAATAGAATCCTGGAGGCTTCTGCTGCTGGCACACAGGACTGGGGGGAGTCTGGGACCCCTGGTTAAATAGAATCCTGGAGACTCCTGCTGCTGGGACACAGGACTGAGGGGTGTCTGCGACCCCTAGTTAAATAGAATCCTGGAGGCTTCTGCTGCTGGCACACAGGACTGGGGGTGTCTGGGACCCCTGGTTAAATAGAATCCTGGAGGCTCCTGCTGTTGGCACACATGACTGGGGGGTGTCTGGACCCCTGGTTAAATAGAATCCTGGAGGCTCCTGCTGCTGGGACACAGGACTGGGGGTGTCTGGGACCCCTAGTTAAATAGAATCCTGGAGGCTCCTGCTGCTGGCACACAGGACTGGGGGTGTCTGGGACCCCTAGTTAAATAGAATCCTGGAGGCTCCTGCTGCTGGGACACAGGATAGTGTCTGAGAATGATTGAAGACAGAGTCGCCAGTTTAAAGAGGCTGCTGGGGGGCTCTGCAACTCCTGACCAAACCCAACCACCTTGATGTTAATCAAATGATCATCATGGTTGGTTACTTAGTTAGGTAAGGTTTTTCAGAGTAGACAGTGGTCTTCTACACACAGACACCAGCACCAACGCTGCTGCATAGATCAAGGAATGAAGGCGGGTCATGACTCATGGGTGGTTGACACAGGCTGCACTGCAGACAGCTTGCTTCTTCCCTCTATTTCACTCACTTTATCGCTACTGAGTGGCATCACATGGGCACGGCCCCAATCCTGCAAAATGTGGCGCCGCATTCGTCAAGGAGAAGAGTCAGGACCAGCATTCATGTGTCCTACCCCTCCCTCCCCACTGCAAACTGTGTGGCGGACACTGCAAGGGCCAGTCATGGACACCAGTGTCCATGTATGGATACCTTGCCTATCCCTGAACCTATGCATATGAAAATAACAGCGATTTTAAAGTACAGTGCACTGAAAACAGCATATTTTTATTTTTTATTAACGTTTAAACATACGCTGGATTTTTCCTTTGTACTTCGTCCTCCATTATGAACTTTTACATAGCAGAGAGTTCTCATTGTTTCTATGGGAGACATCTCCCCTTTTGCAGGGAACAAACATTTTCTTTGATAAATGCACAAAATACTATCCCTGCAAGGTTAAACATGGTTTTTCATGTTTTTGCCTGCAAACTTTTGTTCATCGGGAGTATGCATATATGCCTCTATGATTGGCTCACTTGATGTGTTTAGAAAGTCCTCATTAGTGCATTGCTCCTACTTCAACAAAGGATACCAGAAGTTTGAAGCAAATTTGATAATAGAATAAAATTGAAAAATTGTTTAAAATTGCATGATCTATCTGAACCATGAAAGAAAACTATCTGAAAGTCCTGGTACTGCTCACTGGCTAGAGTTGCCACCTCAGCCATATTTTCCTGGACAGTTATGAGTTAGAAATGTTGCAGGATGTACAGAAGGGAACATGCATTGCACCTCTGGACAACACACAATGAGTTACACTGGACAACACTATTCATGTTCCTCCCTACACACCCTGCAGCATGCGTAACTCATAAGAGTCCCGGAAAACATGACCAAGGTGGCAACTCTATCACTGGCTGATAAGAACAACTCACACTGAGAAAAGTTGGTTTATTCAGTACAAGAAAATTCGTTTTGCAAAACACTAATACATTTTGAAAAAAAAATCTTATCTTTAAATAGTCTGTAAAATCTCATTCATTAAAAAAAAAAACATCTGATATACCCTATAAACAGTTAGATTTCAAGTGGAGCGCCAAAATATTAACACTATTGACCAATAACACCAATCAAGTTAATAGTATGTATATATATATATATATATATATATATATATACACCCTGTTCCAAATTATTATGCAAATTCTATTTCAGTGTCACAAAGATTAAATATTTTTTTTTCAGTTTAACTCATGGATGGCATTGTGTCTCAGGGCTCTTTTGATCACTGAAAACAATCTCGGACACCTGTGATAATTAGATTGACAGGTGTGCCTAATTAAAGGAAAAATACTAAAGGAGGGTGTTCCACATTATTAAGCAGAGCACCATTTTCAAGAAATATGGGGAAGAAAAAGGATCTCTCTGCTGCCGAAAAGAGTGAAATAGTTCAATGCCTTGGATGAGGTATGAAAACATTAGATATTTCCCGAAAACTTAAGCGTGATCATCGCACTATTAAGAGATTTGTGGCTGATTCAGAGCACAGACGGGTTTGTGCAGATAAAGGCACCTTGAGGAATATTTCTGCCAGATCCATGCATCGGATCAAGAGAGCAGCTGCTAAAATATCATTACATAGCAGCAAACAGATATTTGAAGCTGCTGGTGCCTCTGGAGTCCCACGGACATCAAGGTGTAGAGTCCTCCAGAGTCTTGCAACTGTGCATAAACCTTCCATTCGCCACCACTAACCAATGCTCACAAGCAGAAATGGCTGCATTGGGCAAAAACATACATGAAGACTAATTTTCAAACAGTCCTGTTCACTAATGAGTGCTGTGCAACCCTGGATGGTCCAGATTGATGGAGTAGTGGATGGTTGGTGGACAGTCACCCTGTTCCAACAGGCTGCGATGTCAGCAAGGCGGTGGTGGAGTCATGTTTTGGGCCGGAATCATGGGAAAGAGAGCTGGTCGGCCCCTTTAGGGTCCCTGAAGGTGTAAAGATGACCTCTGCAAAGTATGTGGAGTTCCTGACTGACCACTTCCTTCCCTGGTACAGAAGGAAGAACTATGCTTTCCGTAATAAAATCATCTTCATGCATGAAAATGCACCATCTCATGCTGCAAAGAATACCTCTGCATCAATGGCTGCTATGGGGATAAAAGGAGAGAAAGTCATGGTGTGGCCTCCATCCTCTCCTGACCTCAATCCTATTGAGAACCTTTGGAGCATCCTCAAGCAAAAGATCTATGAGGGTGGGAGGCAGTTTACATCCAAACAGCAGCTCTGGGAGGCTATTCTGACATCTTGCAAACAAATTCAAGCAGAAACTGTCCAAAATCTCACAAGTTCAATGGATGCAAGACTTGTGAAGCTGCTATCAAATAAGGGGTCCTATGTTAAAATGTAACGTGACCTGTTAAAATGTTTAAAAAGTTAAAATGTTGTTCAAAGTTTGATTGAAATAGCTTTTGATTTCAGTAAATATGCTGCAAACACAACAAATGACAATTTTCATTTCTTTACAACCTATAAAGTGTTTTGAAACTTACTGTGCGGAATAATTTGGAACAGTGCATTGTAAGTTTTTTATTTTGAAAAAAATTACTGTTATCATTAGGAGGTTTGTTCAATAAAATTTGACATGTACTCTTAATAGTTGATTACATGAGAATTATGCTGACTGTTGTTTACATCAATTATTTAGGTAAATGAGAAAGATATCATTGGCATAATAATTTGGAACAGGGTGTATATATTTGTATGTATGTATATTTGTATGTATATATGTATATTTGCACATACTTATGTACATATACATACACATATACACATATATACATGCACAAATATATATATATATATATATATATATATATATATACACACACACACACACACACACACATTTTCTCATCAGACTAGCAATGGCAAAGCTCTGGACGGATGCACTGTTGGATACTCTGAACTAAAATCATCCGTTGGACCATAAAAAATAAAAAAAAAGAAAAAAAAAGAAAAAGATTTTATGATCATCTTCAAGAGCAAAAAACCTTTTGTGTGCGGACAAAGTTGAAACAGTATCAGCTGTTGTCGGGTGTTGACGTCACACGCCGACCGGGAAAACTGCTGGTGTTTCTGTAGCGTTTGCAGACCACACAAGAACTCGGTGATATTGTAATATTTGAGAAAGAAACCTTTATGTGCCTATGTATATGCCAGATATTGTGAGTATTTTGGCATATGTTGTATGTTAATAAAAAGTGCTTGTTTACACAATATTGCACTATTGGAGTCCACCCTCTTTTTCTTCACAGACTGCGCTGTTCTTTGGGATTGGATAGTTTGGTGTATCAGCTGCAAGACAAGCAGCGTATTTTGAGTAGCTGCATCTGAGTTTTCAAAAAGGAGCTTCCTAAGATCACCTTTTATCAACAGTAAGACTGTTCTTACGTAGAGACATTCGCCTAGATTTAGAGTTCTGTGTTAGCCGTCTAAACCAGCGTTAGGGGGTCCTAACGCTGGTTTTGGCTGCCCGCTGGTATTTAGAGTCAGTCAGGAAAGGGTCTAACGCTCACTTTCCAGCCACGACTTTTCCATACAGCAGATCCCCTTACGTCAATTGCGTATCCTATCTTTTCAATGGGATCTTCCTAACGCTGGTATTTAGAGTCTTGGCTGAAGTGAGCGTTAGAATTCTAACGACAAGACTCCAGCTGCAGAAAAAAGTCAGGAGTTAAGAGCTTTCTGGGCTAACGCCGGTTCATAAAGCTCTTGACTACTGTGCTCTAAAGTACACTAACACCCATAAACTACCTATGTACCCCTAAACCGAGGTCCCCCCACATCGCCGCCACTATAATTAAATTTTTTTAAACCCTAATCTGCCGACCGTACACCGCCGCAACCTACATTATCCCTATGTACCCCTAATCTGCTGCCCCTAACATCGCCGACCCCTATATTATATTTATTACCCCCTAATATGCCCCCCCCAACGTCACCGCTACCTACCTACACTTATTAACCACTAATCTGCCGACCGGACCTAGCCGCCACTATAATAAATGTATTAACCCCTAAACCGCCTCACTCCCGCCTCAAAAACCCTATAATAAATAGTATTAACCCCTAATCTGCCCTCCCTAACATTGCCGACAACTAACTTCAAGTATTAACCCCTAATCTGCCGACCGGACCTCAACGCTACTATAATAAATGTATTAACCCCTAAAGCTAAGTCTAACCCTAACACCCCCCTAAGTTAAATATAATTATATTCTAACAAAATAAATTATTTCTTATTAAAAAAATTAATCCTATTTAAAGTTAAATACTTACCTGTAAAATAAACTCTAATATAGCTACAATATAAATAATAATTACATTGTAGCTATTTTAGGATTTATATTTATTTTACAGGTAACTTTGTATTTATTTTAACTAGGTACAATAGCTATTAAATAGTTATTTACTATTTAATAGCTACCTAACTTAGGTTAGGATTTATTTTACAGGTAATTTTGTAATTATTTTAACTAGGTAGCTATTAAATATTAAATAACTATTTAATAGCTATTGTACCTAGTTAAAATAAATACAAAGTTGCCTGTAAAATAAATATAAATCCTAAAATAGCTACAATGTAATTATTATTTATATTGTAGCTATATTAGGGTTTATTTTACAGGTAAGTATTTAGCTTTAAATAGGATTATTTTTTTTAATAAGATTTAATTTATTTCGTTAGAATAAAATTATATTTAACTTAGGGGGGTGAGAGGGTTAGGGTTAGACTTAGCTTTAGGGGTTAATACATTTATTAGAGTAGCGGCGAGGTCCGGTCGGCAGATTAGGGGTTAATACTTGAAGTTAGGTGTCGCAGATGTTAGGGAGGGCAGATTAGGGGTTAATACTATTTATTATAGGGTTTGCGAGGCGGGAGTAAAGCGATTTAGGGGTTAATACATTTATTATAGTGGCGGCGAGGTCCGGTAAGCAGATTAGGGGTTAATAAGTGTAGGTAAGGTAGCGGCGATGTTGGGGGGGCAGATTAGGGGTTAATAAATATTATGTAGGTGTCGGCGATGTTAGGGGCAGCAGATTAGGGGTACATAGGGATAATGTAGGTGGCGGCGGTGTGCGTTCGGCAGATTAGGGGTTAAAAAAATGTATTAGAGTGGCGGCGATGTGGGGGGACCTCGGTTTAGGGGTACATAGGTAGTTTATGGGTGTTAGTGTACTTTAGAGCACAGTAGTTAAGAGCTTTATAAACCAGCGTTAGCCCATAAAGCTCTTAACTCCTGACTTTTTTCTGCGGCTGGAGTCTTGTCGGTAGAGGGTGTACCGCTCACTTCAACGAAGACTCTAAATACCGGTATTAGGAAGATCCCTTTGAAAAGATAGGATACGCAATTGGCGTAAGGGGATCTGCGGTATGGAAAAGTCGCGGCTGGAAAGTGAGCGTTAGACCCTTTCCTGACTGACTGTAAATACCAGCGGGCGGTAAAAAGTAGCGTTGGGACCCCTTAACGCTGGTTTTGACGGCTAACGCAGAACTCTAAATCTAGGCGTAAGATAGCTACAATATAACTAATAGTTACATTGTAGCTAGCTTAGGATTTATTTTTATTGTACAGGCAACTTTGTATTTATTTTAACTAGATACAATAGTTATTAAATAGTTATTAACTATTTAATAACTACCTAGCTAAAATAAGTACAAATTTACCTGTAAAATAAAACCTAACCTAAGTTACAATTACACCTAACACTACACTATAATTAAATTAATTACCTAAACTAACTACAATTAATTACCATTAAATTAAATAAACAAAACTACGGAAAAAAAATCACTAAATTACAAAAAAAAAATAATTGCAAGAATTTTAAACTAATTACACCTACTCTAATCCCCCTAATAAAATAAAAAATCCACCCAAAATAAAAAAATCCCTACCCTATACTAAATTACACATAGCCCTTAAAAGGGCCTTTTGCGGGGCATTGCCCCAAAGTAATCAGCTCTTTTACCTGTAAAAAAAAATACTATACCCCCCAACATTAAAACCCACCACCCACACACCCAACCCTACTCTAAAACCCATCCAATCCCCCCTTAATAAAACCTAACACTAACCCCTTAAAGATCACCCTACCTTGAGACATCTTCACCCAACCGGGCAGAAGTGGTCCTCCAGAGGGGCAGAAGTCTTCATCCGATCCAGGCAGAAGAGGACCTCCAGATGGCCAGAAGTCTTCATCCAGACAGCATCTTCTATCTTCATCCATCCGGAGCGGGTCCATCTTCAAGCCAGCCGACGCGGAGAATCCTCTTCCAACGACATCCAACTGAAGAATGAAGGTCCCTTTAAATGGCAAAGGTAAAAGAAATGTCTCTGGACCCAAAGGTTGAAAACAGAAATTCGCTTTATTATCCAATTGTTGTAAAAACAGAAGGTGTACACACACAATCCAATGGTGTATGCAGGTTCGGTCTTACGCGTTTCAGAGATAGCTTACGCCTTAATCATAGACCATATCTGCACCTCATACACCTGGGGCTTATAACAACCATTTTGTGCCCTCCCATTTGTTAAGCATTTACTCAGTATAGCTATAATGCAAAAACTATTAAAGGGACAGAGAAGCATGCATTTGATACATATTGGCGATATATAGAAATCACTTTAAATAAACATATATTTGTCTTTAGTACAAAATTTCAAGGAGAGGTAAAAAATATATATTTTATATTTAAAGATTTAAACTGGACTTATAGGCAGGTGTTAACACACTATAGTTAGATTAATACAATCTTTAGCTTAGAAATTTTAGATAATGTTGTCTAGGTAGCTCAGCTGATGCAAATTTTTCATAATCAATTTGTTCCACAGAAGAAAATACATTCATAGATTAGGCTTACATAGAAATATTTAAAAGACAAAGTTTTTTCCACATACTAGGATCAGAGATGCAACTTAGGTTTCAATTCTTTTCATTTTTTGTTTTATAATTTTATTCAAGACCATACAGTATTCTCTATTTGGTCTATTAGTTATAAATACCTCATGTTCAAATTTTATACATTAAGAAGCAAAGATTATACAAAAAATGAAAAGAAGTTTTTTTAGAGAACAATTTTTGCTCTTAAGTCGATGATGTAACTTAGGTTTCAATTCATAACATTGCTTATTTTGTAGTTTATCTCAGAGCCATTAAAGTAATCTCTATTTAAACAATAGACTAAGAGCTCCTACTTGTCATGTTTTTATATATTTAAGAAAAGAGATTACACTTAGATAGGAAATTTGAAAGATATAGTTGACATGTTCATTGTTATTTTTGTCTTGCAAATCTGCAAATATAGGCTAGAGTATAATACGCTTAATTATTTTAAGAAAGATATTATTTTCTTGTTTTTTTATTATATACTTAGGATCATTGTAGATGTATGTTTAAGCTAAACTAAGTTTAACAAAATTAAAGTTGAAAAGAGGAGCATATTTACTAGGTATGTATATGACAAAATTCAGCTTGATAGAAGAGCAAGAAGCATACTACGATATCTGTTTAGGTGGTTATCATAACCAACAGTTAATGATATCATGTTCAGAATTGAATCCAAGTGGAACTAAAGTTTTAAACAAAAATATCCAGTATGCCTCTTCCTCAAAATATTTAAACGATCTCCCCCTCTATGTGATTTTGGTATATGTTCAATAGCAGACCAGTTAAAATAATTTAATTCTTGGTTATGCTCTTCAATAAAATGTGTGGCTAGGGCTGAACAAGCAATGTTCTTTTCAATGTTATATATATGTTCCCGTATTCGGGTTCTTACGTCCCTAGTGGTCATCCCAATATACTGTTTTTTATGTTCACTACACTCAATAAGATATATCACATGGTCTGTTGAGCACTTAATACAACCTTTTATATTATATTCAGTATCTGTCACATAGGATTTACATGTTTGAGCAGTTATAATATACCCACAGGCCCTGCATCTCTTTGATCCACATTTATATGTACCATTGGTTTGTAACCAGCTGCTTCTTTCATTATCCTCTTTCGATTTCTTTATTCTAAGTTCACTAGGGGATACAATGTTAGCTAATGATCTACCCTTCCTGTATACAAATTTACAGCCTTTTTCTACTTCAGATTTTAATTTCTCGTCTCCATATAATAGAGGTAGGTACTTTTTAACCACATCACATATTTTATTATATTGATTAGAATATTGGGTTATAAACATGGGTCTGTCATCTGTCTCTGTGTCTTTGGGTTTATCCAGTAGAAGATTCGATCTGTCTAACTTATCCACTTCTTTGCTCACACTCTTGATTTGGTTAATATTATAACCCCTGTTTTTCATCTTCTCAGTTAACTCATTTTTTGCTCTTACATAGCTATCAGTTCTAGAGCAATTTCTTTTTGCTCGAATCAGTTGACCTTTAATAATCCCCTTAGTCACATGTTTTGGGTGGTTACTTTTTGAATGTAATAGTGCATTTCCTGCAATGGGTTTTCTATACAAATCGGTCTCCACTTTATAATTTTCGTCAGCTATTAGGACCAGATCTAGATAGTTGATTTCTTCTTTATTCCAATCTGAGGTAAAGCTCATATGAAAATCGTTATTGTTTAAATATGATAGGAATAGATCTTTCTCTATTTCATCCCCATCCCAGACAAACAACAAGTCGTCTATAAATCTTTTGTATAGCCGAATGTGTGATCTATAGGGGTTATTATCATTAGTGATTATGGTTCGTTCTAGCCAACCCATAAAAAGATTTGCATATGAGGGCGCAAAACGCGCCCCCATTGTGGTACCCTTTTTCTGTAGAAAAAACTCTCCCCTGAACATAAAATAATTATGTTCAAGGAGGAATTTTATTACTTCCAGAATATAATTTTGGAAATATGGGTCCAAAGTAGTCTCAAGATTAAGAAAGTACTCAACAGCTTTTAAACCTAGAGAGTGTGGGATCATCGAGTATAGTGATACCACGTCCACCGATAACCAACTGTAGGTCTTTTCCCATTTAAAGTTTTCCAATAGTTGTAGGACGTGCTTGGTATCCTTTAAAAGGCTTTCAAGGTTTAAAACAATAGGCTGCAAAATTCCATCTACCCAGTTGGATAGCGGTTCCAAAATAGATTCCAAACCTGATATAATGGGTCTACCCTTTATATCAGTTAGGCCCACCAGCCTATATTTGCAGATTTGCAAGACAAAAATAACAATTAACATGTCAACTATATCTTTCAAATTTCCTATCTAAGTGTAATCTCTTTTCTTAAATATATAAAAACATGACAAGTAGGAGCTCTTAGTCTATTGTTTAAATAGAGATTACTTTAATGGCTCTGAGATAAACTACAAAATAAGCAATGTTATGAATTGAAACCTAAGTTACATCATCGACTTAAGAGCAAAAATTGTTCTCTAAAAAAACTTCTTTTAATTTTTTGTATAATCTTTGCTTCTTAATGTATAAAATTTGAACATGAGGTATTTATAACTAATAGACCAAATAGAGAATACTGTATGGTCTTGAATAAAATTATAAAACAAAAAATGAAAATAATTGAAACCTAAGTTGCATCTCTGATCCTAGTATGTGGAAAAAACTTTGTCTTTCAAATATTTTTATGTAAGCCTAATCTATGAATGTATTTTCTTCTGTGGAACAAATTGATTATGAAAAATTTGCATCAGCTGAGCTACCTAGACAACATTATCTAAAATTTCTAAGCTAAAGATTGTATTAATCTAACTATAGTGTGTTAACACCTGCCTATAAGTCCAGTTTAAATCTTTAAATATAAAATATATATTTTTTACCTCTCCTTGAAATTTTGTACTAAAGACAAATATATGTTTATTTAATGTGATTGCTATATATCGCCAATATGTATCAAATGCATGCTTCTCTGTCCCTTTAATAGTTTTTTGCATTATAGCTATACTGAGTAAATGCTTAACAAATGGGAGGGCACAAAATGGTTGTTATAAGCCCCAGGTGTATGAGGTTCAGATATGGTCTATGATTAAGGTGTAAGCTATCGCCGAAACGCGTAAGACCGAACCTGCATACACCATTGGATTGTGTGTGTACACCTTCTGTTTTTACAACAATTGGATAATAAAGCAAATTTCTGTTTTCAACCTTTGGGTTCAGAGACATTTCTTTTACCTTTGTTATATTGTTGTGAGCGAGGAGGAGCTTGCTTTCAGGATCCCAAGGTTTTTGGAGTGACAGCCTACGAAAGTTTACTCACGCAGCACGTTGTAGAGTCATAAGCGCAACATAAGGAAACCGGCTTTTTCCCTGGAAGCAGCGTCCGCGAATCGTGGAAGTGTAGTGGAAGGACAGAATTCTAGCCACCGGTATCGGTAAGACCTCACGCCTGAGAGCGACTGAATAGAGGCATCCGGTGTGAAGTGGTGAGTGCCCTGCTAATAGGGCTGTTACTGTTTAAACGCTACACTGAAGCTGCTATGTTTTCTGTATAAGGAACTGTTGCCGGTTTATTAGCCTTATTTGCTGGTTTCTATTTGGAGATTCAGTGCTAAATATAGTCCGCATATTGGCTGTATTTGGAGCAAAGCACCTGTGTTTATTCCCTTTAAATGGCGTCATCCAATATGGCGTCCCTTGAATTCCGATTGGCTGATAGTATTCTATCAGCCAATCGGAATTAAGGTAGGAAAAATCCTATTGGCTGATGCAATCAGCCAATAGGACTGAAGTTCAATCCTATTGGCTGATCCAATCAGCCAATAGGATTGAGCTCGCATTCTATTGGCTGTTCCAATCAGCCAATAGAATGCGAGCTCAATCCTATTGGCTGATTGCATCAGCCAATAGGATTTTTCCTACCTTAATTCCGATTGGCTGATAGAATCCTATCAGCCAATTAGAATTCAAGGGACGCCATCTTGGATGATGTCATTTAAAGGAACCTTCATTCTTCAGTTGGATGTCGTTGGAAGAGGATGCTCCGCGTCGGCTGGCTTGAAGATAGACCCGCTCCACTCCGGATGGATGAAGATAGAAGATGCCGCCTGGATAAAGACTTCTGGCCGTCTGGAGGTCCTATTCTGCCCAGATCGGATGAAGACTTCTGCCGCTCTGGAGGACCACTTCTGCCCGGTTGGGTGAAGACGTCTCAAGGTAGGGTGATCTTCAAGGGGTTAGTGTTAGGTTTTATTAAGGGGGGATTGGGTGGGTTTTAGAGTAGTGTTGGGTGTGTGGGTGGTGGGTTCTAATGTTGGGGGTATTGTATTTTTCTTTACAGGTAAAAGAGCTGATTACTTTGGGGCAATGCCCCGCAAAAGGCCCTTTTAAGGGCTATTTGTAATTTAGTACAGGGTAGAGAATTTTTTTATTTTGGGTGGATTTTTTATTTTATTAGGGGGATTAGAGTAGGTGTAATTAGTTTAAAATTCTTGTAATTATCTTATTATTATTTTTTAATTTAGTGGGTTTTTTTTTCCGTACTTTAGTTTATTGTAGTTAGTTTAGGTAATTAATTTAATTATAGTGTAGTTTTAGGTGTAATTGTAACTTAGGTTAGGGTTTATTTTACAGGTAAATTTGTACTTATTTTAGCTAGGTAGTTATTAAATAGTTAATAACTATTTAATAACTTTTGTACCTAGTTAAAATAAATACAAAGTTGCCTGTATAATAAAAATAAACCCTTAGGCCTAGATTTGGAGTTTGGCGGTAGATGGGCTGTTAACGCTACGCAGGCTTTTTTCTGGCCGCACCATAAAATTAACTCTGGTATCGAGAGTCCAAAAAAATGCTGCGTTAGGCTCCAAAAAAGGAGCGTAGAGCATTTTTACCGCAAATGCAACTCTCGATACCAGAGTTGCTTACGGACGCGGCCAGCCTCAAAAACGTGCTCGTGCACGATTCTCCCATAGGAAACAATGGGGCTGTTTGAGCTGAAAAAAAACCTAACACCTGCAAAAAAGCAGCGTTCAGCTCCTAACGCAGCCCCATTGTTTCCTATGGGGAAACACTTCCTACGTCTGCACCTAACACTCTAACATGTACCCCGAGTCTAAACACCCCTAACCTTACACTTATTAACCCCTAATCTGCCGCCCCCGCTATCGCTGACCCCTGCATTATATTATTAACCCCTAATCTTCCGCTCCGTAAACCGCCGCAACTTACATTATCCCTATGTACCCCTAATCTGCTGCCCCTAACACCGCCGACCCCTATATTATATTTATTAACCCCTAACCTGCCCCCCACAATGTCGCCGCCAGCTACTTACAATAATTAACCCCTAATCTGCCGACCGCAAAGCGCCGCCACCTAGGTTATCCTTATGTACCCCTAATCTGCTGCCCCTAACACCGCCGACCCCTATATTATATTTATTAACCCCTAATCTGCCCCCCTCAACGTCGCCGACACCTGCCTACACTTATTAACCCCTAATCTACCGAGCGGACCTGAGCGCTACTATAATAAAGTTATTAACCCTAATCCGCCTCACTAACCCTATCATAAATAGTATTAACCCCTAATCTGCCCTCCCTAACATCGCCGACACCTAACTTCAATTATTAACCCCTAATCTGACGACCGGAGCTCATCGCTACTATAATAAATGGATTAACCCCTAAAGCTAAGTCTAACCCTAACACTAACACCCCCCTAACTTAAATATAATTTAAATCTAACGAAATTAATTATCTCTTATTAAATAAATTATTCCTATTTAAAGCTAAATACTTACCTGTAAAATAAATCCTAATATAGCTACACTATAAATTATAATTATATTATAGCTATTTTAGGATTAATATTTATTTTACAGGCAACTTTCTAATTATTTTAACCAGGTACAATAGCTATTAAATAGTTAAGAACTATTTAATAGTTACCTAGTTAAAATAATAACAAAATTACCTGTAAAATAAGTCCTAACCTAAGTTATAATTAAACCTAACACTACCCTATCAATAAATTAATTAAATAAAATACCTACAATTACCTACAATAAAACCTAACACTACACTATCAATAAATAAATTAAATACAATTTCTACAAATAACTACAATTACATAAACTAACTAAAGTACA
This sequence comes from Bombina bombina, assembly GCF_027579735.1. Taxonomy (NCBI): domain Eukaryota; kingdom Metazoa; phylum Chordata; class Amphibia; order Anura; family Bombinatoridae; genus Bombina; species Bombina bombina. The sequence continues at coordinate 89,623,994 of NC_069501.1, forward strand.
AAAAATAAAAAAGAACTAAGTTACAAAAAATAAAAAAATATTTACAAACATAAGAAAAATATTACAACAATTTTAAACTAATTACACCTACTCTAAGCCCACTAATAAAATAACAAAGACCCCCAAAATAAAAAAATGCCCTACCCTATTCTAAATGAATAGAGTTAAAAGCTCTTTTACCTTACCAGCCCTGAACAGGGCCCTTTGCGGGGCATGCCCCAAGAAAATCAGCTCTTTTGCCTGTAAAAAAAAACATACATTACCCCCCCCCAACATTACAACCCACCACCCACATACCCCTAATCTAACCCAAACCCCCCTTAAATAAACCTAACACTAAGCCCCTGAAGATCTTCCTACCTTGTCTTCACCATACCAGGTTCACCGATCGGTCCAGAAGAGCTCCTCCGATGTCCTGATCCAAGCCCAAGCGGGGGGCTGAAGAGGTCCATGATCCGGCTGAAGTCTTCATCCAAGCGGGCCAGAAGAGGTCTTCCATCTGATTGAAGTCTTCATCCAAGCGGCATCCATCCGGAGGATTCTAATTCGGAATTAAGGTAGGATTAAGGTAGGAATATTCTGATTGGCTGATGGAATCAGCCAATCAGAATCAAGTTCAATCCGATTGGCTGATCCAATCAGCCAATCAGATAGAGCTCGCATTCTATTGGCTGATCGGATTGAACTTGATTCTGATTGGCTGATTCCATCAGCCAATCAGAATATTCCTACCTTAATTCCGATTGGCTGATAGAATCCTATCAGCCAATCGGAATTCGAGGGACGCCATCTTGGGTGACGTCATTTAAAGGAACCGTCATTCGTCGTTCAGTCGTCGGCCAGGATGGATGTTCCGCGGTGGAGGTCTTCAGGATGCTGCCGCTTCGCTCCGGATGGATGCCGCTTGGATGAAGACTTCAATCGGATGGAAGACCTCTTCTGGCCCGCTTGGATGAAGACTTCAGCTGGATCATGGACCTCTTCAGCCCCCGCTTGGGCTTGGATCAGGACATCGGAGGAGCTCTTCTGGACCGATCGGTGAACCTGGTATGGTGAAGACAAGGTAGGAAGATCTTCAGGGGCTTAGTGTTAGGTTTATTTAAGGGGGGTTTGGGTTAGATTAGGGGTATGTGGGTGGTGGGTTGTAATGTTGGGGGGGGGTATTGTATGGTTTTTTTTACAGGCAAAAGAGCTGATTTTCTTGGGGCATGCCCCGCAAAGGGCCCTGTTCAGGGCTGGTAAGGTAAAAGAGCTTTTAACTCTATTAATTTAGAATAGGGTAGGGCATTTTTTTATTTTGGGGGTCTTTGTTATTTTATTAGGGGGCTTAGAGTAGGTGTAATTAGTTTAAAATTGTTGTAATATTTTTCTTATGTTTGTAAATATTTTTTTATTTTTTGTAACTTAGTTCTTTTTTATTTTTTGTACTTTAGTTAGTTTATGTAATTGTAGTTATTTGTAGAAATTGTATTTAATTTATTTATTGATAGTGTAGTGTTAGGTTTTATTGTAGGTAATTGTAGGTATTTTATTTAATTAATTTATTGATAGGGTAGTGTTAGGTTTAATTATAACTTAGGTTAGGACTTATTTTACAGGTAATTTTGTAATTATTTTAACTAGGTAGCTATTAAATAGTTCTTAACTATTTAATAGCTATTTTACCTGGTTAAAATAATTACAAAGTTGCCTGTAAAATAAATATTAATCCTAAAATAGCTATAATATAATTATAATTTATAGTGTAGCTATATTAGGATTAATTTTACAGGTAAGTATTTAGCTTTAAATAGGAATAATTTATTTAAGAAGAGTTAATTAATTTCGTTAGATTTAAATTATATTTAAGTTAGGGGGGTGTAAGTGTTAGGGTTAGACTTAGCTTTAGGGGTTAAACCATTTATTATAGTAGCGATGAGCTCCGGTCGTCAGATTAGTGGTTAATAATTGAAGTTAGGTGTCGGCGATGTTAGGGAGGGCAGATTAGGGGTTAATACTATTTATGATAGGGTTAGTGAGGCGGATTAGGGGTTAATAACTTTATTATAGTAGCGCTCAGGTCCGCTCGGCAGATTAGGGGTTAATAAGTGTAGGCAGGTGGAGGCGACGTTGAGGGGGGCAGATTAGGGGTTAATAAATATAATATAGGGGTCGGCGGTGTTAGGGGCAGCAGATTAGGGGTACATAAGGATAACGTAGGTGGCGGCGCTTTGCGGTCGGCAGATTAGGGGTTAATTATTGTAAGTAGCTTGCAGCGACGTTGTGGGGGGCAGGTTAAGGGTTAATAAATATAATACAGGGGTCGGCGGGGTTAGGGGCAGCAGATTAGGGGTACATAAGTATAACGTAGGTGACGGTCGGCAGATTAGGGGTTAAAAAAACTTAATCGAGTTGCGGCGATGTGGGGGGACCTCGGTTTAGGGGTACATAGGTAGTTTATGGGTGTTAGTGTACTTTAGAGCACAGTAGTTAAGAGCTTTATGAACCGGCGTTAGCCCAGAAAGCTCTTAACTCCTGCTTTTTTCCTGCGGCTGGAGTTTTGTCGTTAGAGCTCTAACGCTCACTTCCGAAACGACTCTAAATACCGGCGTTAGGAAGATCCCATTGAAAAGATAGGATACGCAATTGACGTAAGGGGATCTGCGGTATGGAAAAGTCGCAGCTGAAAAGTGAGCGTTAGACCCTATTTTGAGTGACTCCAAATACCGGCGGTAGCCTAAAACCAGCGTTAGGAGCCTCTAACGCTGGTTTTCACGGCTAACGCCGAACTCTAAATCTAGGCCTAAGATAGCTACAATGTAACTATTGCTGTAGGTTGCTTAGGGTTTATTTTATAGGTAAGTATTTAGTTTAAATCGGAATAATTTAGTTAATTGTAGTAATTTTATTTAGATTATTTAAAATTATATTTAAGTTAGGGGGGTTAGGGTTAGATTTAGGTTTAGGGGTTAATATATTTATTATAGTGGCGGCGACGTTGGGGGCGGCAGATTAGGGGTTAATAAGTGACGTTAGGGGGCGGCGACATTGGGGGCAGCAGATTAGGGGTTAATAAATATAATGTAGGTGTCTGCGATGTTGGGGGCAGCAGATTAGGGGTTCATAAGTATAATGTAGGTGGCGGCGGTGTCCGGAGCGGCAGATTAGGGGTTAATAATATAATGTAGGTGTTGGCGATGTTGGGGTTGGCAGATTAGGGGTTAATAAGTGTAAGATTAGGGGTGTTTAGACTCGGGGTTCATGTTAGGGTGTTAGGTGTAGACATAAATGTATTTTCCCCATAGGAATCAATGGGGCTGTGTTAGGAGCTGAACGCTGTTTTTTTGCAGGTGTTTTTTCAGCCGATTCTGCCCCATTTATTCCTATGGGGAAATCGTGCACGAGCACGTTTAGCCAGCTCACCGCTGACTTAAGCAACGCTGGTATTGAGGTAAGATGTGGAGCTAAATTTTGCTCTCCGCTCACTTTTCTGCGGCTAACGCCGGGTTTAAAAAAACCTGTAATACCAGCGTTGTTTGTAGGTGAGCGGTGAGCATAAACTGAGCGTTAGCACCGCACATGTTTACCGACAAAGCTCATAATCTAGCCGATAATATTGTATACATTAATACAGCACTGTTTGCACACACAGAGCAGTGTATAAGTGAATACAGCACTGTTTGCACACACAGAGCCATATATAAATTAATACAGCGTTGTTTGCACATACAGAGCAGTGTATAAATTAATAAAGCACTGTTTGCACACACAGAGCAGTGAATAAATTAATAAAGCACTGTTTGCACACACAGAGCAGTGAATAAATTAATAAAGCACTGCTTGCACACACAGACCAATGAATAAACTAATAAAGCACTGTTTGCACACACAGACCAATGAATAAACTAATAAAGCACTGTTTGCACACACAGAGCAGTGAATAAATTAATAAAGCACTGTTTGCACACACAGACCAATGAATAAACTAATAAAGCACTGCTTGCACACACAGACCAATGAATAAACTAATAAAGCACTGTTTGCACACACAGACCAATGAATAAACTAATAAAGCACTGTTTGCACACACAGACCAATGAATAAACTAATAAAGCACTGTTTGCACACACAGACCAATGAATAAACTAATAAAGCACTGTTTGCACACACAGACCAATGAATAAACTAATAAAGCACTGTTTGCACACACAGACCAATGAATAAACTAATAAAGCACTATTTGCACACACAGAGCCGTGCATAAATGAATAAAGCACTATTTGCACACAGAGTCATGTATAAATTAATACAGCACTGCCTGCACAAACAGAGCAGTGTATAACTTAAAACAGCATTGTTTGCACACACAGAGCAGTGCATAAATTATTGCACTGTTTGCATATAAGAAACAGTGTATACATTAATACATAACTGTTTGCACATACAGTACAGTGTATAAATTAATACAGCGCTGGGTGCAAACACATAACAGTGTATAAATGAATACAGCACTGTTTGTACATACAGAGCAGTGTATACATTAATACAGCACTGTTTGTATACACAGATCAGTGAATAATTTAATACAGCATTGTTTGCACATACAGAGCCATGTAAATTAATACAGCACTGTCTGCACAAACAGAGCAGTGTATAAATTAAAACAGCATTGTTTGCACACACAGAACAGTTTATAAATTACTACAGCATTGTTTGCACATACGGAACAGTGTATACATTAATAAATAACTGTTTGCACATGTATAAGAGTATATAAATTAATACAGCGCTGTTTGTACATACAGAGCGGTGTATAAATTAATACTTCACTTTTCGTACAAACAGAGCAGTGTATACATTAATACAGCACTGATTGCACATATATAACGGCTAGATTTAGAGTTTTGTCGGTAAAGACCCGAAAAGCTAACGCCGGCTTTTTTCTGGCCGCACCATAAAAATAACTCTGGTATTGAGAGTCCACATAAAGGCTGCGTTAGGCTCCAAAAAAGGAGCGTAGAGCATATTTAACGCAGCTTCAACTCTCGATACCAGAGTTGCTTACGCAAGCGGCCAGCCTCGTGCACGATTCCCCCATAGAAAACAATGGGGCTATTTGAGCTGAAAAAAAAACTAACACCTGCAAAAAAGCCGCGTTCAGCTCCTAACGCAGCCCCATTGTTTGCTATGCGGAAACACTTCCTACGTCTGCACCTAACACCCTAACATGTACCCCGAGTCTAAACACCCCTAGCCTTACACTTATTAACCCCTAATCTGCCGCCCCCGCTATCACTGACACCTGCATATTATTATTAACCCCTAATCTGCCGCTCCGTAAACCGCCGCTACTTACATTATCCCTATGTACCCCTAATCTGCTGCCCTAACATCGCCAACCCCTATATTATATTTATTAACCCCTAATCTGCCCCCCACAATGTCGCCTCCACCTGCCTACACTTATTAACCCCTAATCTGCCGTGCGGACCTGAGCGCTACTATAATAAAGTTATTAACCCCTAATCCGCCTCACTAACCCTATAATAAATAGTATTAACCCCTAATCGGCCCTCCCTAACATCGCCGACACCTAACTTCAATTATTAACCCCTAATCTGCCGACTGGAGCTCACCGCTATTCTAATAAATTTATTAACCCCTAAAGCTAAGTCTAACCCTAACACTAACGCCCCCCTAAGTTAAATATAATTTACATCTAACGAAATTAATTATCTCTTATTAAATAAATTATTCCTATTTAAAGCTAAATACTTACCTGTAAAATAAATCCTAATATAGCTACAATATAAATTATAATTATATTATAGCTATTTTAGGATTAATATTTATTTTACAGGTAACTTTGTAATAATTTTAACCAGGTACAATAGCTATTAAATAGTTAAGAACTATTTAATAGTTACCTAGTTAAAATAATTACAAAATTACCTGTAAAATAAATCCTAACCTAAGTTACAATTAAACCTAACACTACACTATCATTAAATTAATTAAATAAAATACCTACAATTATCTACAATTAAACCTAACACTACACTATCAATACATTAATTAAATACAATATCTACAAATAACTACAATGAAATAAACTAACTAAAGTACAAAAAATAAAAAAGAACTAAGTTACAAAAAATAAAAAAATATTTACAAACATAAGGAAAATCTTACAACAATTTTAAACTAATTACACCTACTCTAAGCCCCCTAATAAAATAACAAAGCCCCCCAAAATAAAAAATGCCCTACCCTATTCTAAATTACTAAAGTTCAAAGCTCTTTTACCTTACCAGCCCTGAACAGGGCCCTTTGCGGGGCATGCCCCAAGAAGTTCAGCTCTTTTGCCTGTAAAAAAAAACATACAATACCCCCCCCAACATTACAACCCACCACTCACATACCCCTAATTTAACCCAAACCCCCCTTAAATAAACCTAACACTAAGCCCCTGAAGATCATCCTACCTTGTCTTCACCTCACGGGTATCACCGATCCGTCCTGGCTCCGATATCTTCATCCAACCCAAGCGGGGGCTAGACATCCACTGAAGAAGTCCAGAAGAGGGTCCAAAGTCTTCATCCTATCCGGGAAGAAGAGTAGATCCGGACCGGCAACCATCATCTTCCAAGCGGCATCTTCTATATTCATCCGATGAGGACCGGCTCCATCCTGAAGACCTCCACCGCGGACCCATCTTCATCCGGCGACGTCCAACTGAAGAATGATGGTTCCTTTAAGGGACGTCATCCAAGATGGCGTCCCTCGAATTCCAATTGACTGATAGGATTCTATCAGCCAATCGGAATTAAGGTAGGAATATTCTGATTGGCTGATGGAATCAGCCAATCAGAATCAAGTTCAATCCGATTGTCTGATCCAATCAGCCAATCAGATTGAGCTTGCATTCTATTGGCTGTTCCGATCAGCGGACTGTTGTCAACTAAACAGTCATCGATCTCGCTGCTATTCGGCTTTTTAACAGCTTTATTTATATACTGTCACTAAACACCGCCGCTCCCCGACCCCACCACAACTAAATAAAGTTATTAATCCCTAAACCGCCGCTCCTGGAGCCCACCGCAACTCTAATAAACTTATTAACCCCTATCCCGCCGCTCCCGGACCCCGCCGCCACCTACATTATGTTCTTAACCCCTAATCTGCCGCCCCCTACACCGCTGCCACCTACATTATGTTATTAACCCCTATCCCGCAACTCTAATAAAGTTATTAACCTCTATCCCACCAGCCCCCCACATCGTCATAAATTAAAATAACCTATTAACCCCTAAATCTAACAACCCACTAACTTTATATTAAATATTAACTCATCCCTATCTTATAATAAATTTAAACTTAACTTTAGATTTAAATTAAACTATTAATTAACCTACCCTAAATATTATACTAAATTACATTAAACTATATTAAACTAATAATAAATCTACCCTAACTGTTAGACTAAATTACATTAAACTATATTAAACTAAAAATTAACCTAACCTAACTATTAGACTAAAATTACATTAAACTATATTAAACTAATAATTAATTTACCCTAACTGTTAGACTAAATTACATTAAACTACAAATTAAATCAACTATATTATATATTTAAACACCTAACCCTACTCAAATAATTTAAATCTACACTAAAAAATTACAAAGTTACAAAAAACTAACAACTAAGTTACAAAAAAATAACAAACATTAAGTTACAAAAAGAAATTATCAAAGATTTAAACTAATTACACCTAATCTAAGAGCCCTATGAAAATAAAAAAGCCCCCCCAAAATAAAAAAAAACCCTAGCCTACAATAAACTACAAATAGCCCTTAAAAGAGCCTTTTGCGGGGCATTGCCCCAAATAAATCAGCTTTTTTACCTGTAAATAAAAAATACAAATACCCCCGAACAGTAAAACCCACCACCTACACAACCAACCCCCCCAAATAAAAACCTAACTAAAAAAAAACCTAAGCTCCCCACATTGCCCTGAACAGGGCATTTGGATGGGCATTGCCCTTAAAAGGGCATTTAGCTCTATTGCAGCCCAAACCCCTAATCTAAAAATAAAACCCACCCAATACACCCTTAAAAAATCCTAACACTAAACCCTGAAGATTCACTTACAGTTTTGAAGATCCGACATCCATCCTCCAAGAAGCTGGGAGAAGTCCTCATCGAACCCTTCATCCAAGCGGCCAAAGTGTTCATCCCAGCCCGCAGAAGTCTTCACCCAGGCGGCATCTTCTATCTTCATCCATCCGGCGAGGAGCGGGTCCATCTTCAAGACATCTGGCGCGGAGCATCTGGCGCGGAGCATCCTCTTCTTCCGACGACTCCCGACAAATGAAGGTTCCTTTAAGTGACGTCATCCAAGATGGCGTCCCTTAGATTCCAATTGGCTGATAGAATTCTATCAGCCAATCGGAATTAAGGTTGAAAAAATCCTATTGGCTTAGATTATGTGTAATTAGTTTAAATCTTTGATAATTTCTTTTTTATTTTGTGTAACTTACACCTAGATTTAGAGTTTTGCGGCCAAAGGGGTGCGTTAGCTACGCGTCTTTTTTTTCCAGCGCTGCTTCTAAACAACGCTGGTATTGAGAGTTCTCTGAAGGGCTGCGTTAGGCTCCAAAAAGGGAGCGTTGAGCCGAATTTACCGCCACTTCAACCCTCAATACTAGCGTTGCTTACGGTAGTGGCTAGCTGGAAAAATGTGCTCATGCACGATTCCCCCTAGGAAACAATGGGGCAGTTTGGGCTGAAATAAAACAAAAAAGCAGCGGTCAGCTCCTAACGCAGCCCCATTGTTTCCTATGGGGAAACACTTTCTAAGTCTGCACCTAACACCCTAACATGTACCCCGAGTCTAAACGCCCCTAACCTTACAATTATTAACCCATAATCTGCCGCCCCCGCTATTGCTGACACCTGCATATTATTATTAACCCCTAATTTTCTGCTCTGGACCCCGCCGCAACCTACATTATCCCTATGAACCCCTAATCTGATGCCCCTAACACCGCCGACCCCTATATTATATTTATTAACTCCTAATCTGCCCCCTCTAACGTCGCCGCTACCTTACCTACACATATTAACCCCTATTCTGCCGACCGGACCTCGCCGCTACTCTAATAAATGTATTAACCCCTAAAAAAACGCACTCCCACCTCGCAAACCTTAGAATAAATTGTATTAACCCCCTAATCTGTCCTCCCTAACATCACCGCTACCTAACTTCAAGTATTAACCCCTAATCTACCGACCGGACCTCGCCGCAACTATAATGAATGTATTAACCCCTAAAGCTAAGTCTAACCCTAACCCTAACACCCCCCTAAGTTAAATATAATTTTAATCTAACGAAATAAATTAAATATTTTTAGCTAAAGTCTTCCTATTTAAAACTAAATACTTACCTGTAAAATAAACCCTAATATAGCTACAATATAACGAATAATTATATTGTATCTATTTTAGGGTTTATATTTATTTTACAGGCAACTTTGTATTTATTTTAACTAGGTACAATAGCTATTAAATAGTTAATAACTATTTAATAGCTACCTAGTTTAAATAATTACCAAATTACCTGTAAAATAAATCCTAACCTAAGTTACAATTAAACCTAACACTACACTATCAATAAATAAATTAAATGAATTAACTACAAGTACCTACAATTACCTACAATTAAATAAACTAAACTACCAAAAAAAAAACCCACTAAATTACAAAAAATAAAAAAAGATTACAAGAATTTTAAGCTAATTACACCTACTCTGAGCTCGCATTCTATTGGCTGTTCCGATCAGCCAATAGAATGCGAGCTCAATCTGATTGGCTGATTGGATCAGCCAATCCGATTGAACTTGAATCTGATTGGCTGATTCAATCAGCCAATCAGATTTTCTTACCTTAATTCTGATTGGCTGATAGAATCCTATCAGCCAATCGGAATTCGAGGGACGCCATCTTGGATGACGTCCCTTAAAGGAACCTTCATTCGTCGGTAGTCGTCGGAAGGAAGAGGATGTTCTGCGCCGGAGGTCTTGAAGATGGAGCCGCTCCTCGTCGGATGGATGAAGATAGAATATGACGCTTGGTTGAAGATGTCTGCCGGTCCGGATGTCCTCTTCTGCCCGGATAGGATGAAGACTTCTGCCGCTCCGGATGTCCTCTTTTGGTCCATCGGTGCCCGGCTGGGTGAACACGACTCAAGGTAGGGAGATCTTCAGGGGGGTAGTGTTAGGTTTATTTAAGGGGGGGTTTGGGTTAGAGTAGGGGTATGTGGGTGGTGGGTTGTAATGTTGGGGGGTGGTATTGTGTTTTTTTTTTACAGGCAAAAGAGCTGATTTCTTTGGGGCATGCCCCGCAAAAGGCCCTTTTAAGGGCTGGTAATAGAGCTGTTAACATTTGTAATTTAGATTAGGGTAGGGAAATTTTTTTATTTTGGGGGGCTTTGTTATTTTATTAGGGGGCTTAGAGTAGGTGTAATTAGCTTAAAATTCTTGTAATCTTTTTTTATTTTTTGTTATTTAGTGTTTGTTTTTTTTGGTAATTTAGTTTAGTTTATTTAATTGTAGGTAATTGTAGGTACTTGTAGTTAATTAATTTAATTTATTTATTGATAGTGTAGTGTTAGGTTTAATTGTAACAGGTTAGGATTTATTTTACAGGTAATTAACTATTAATTAACTATTTAATAGCCCTTGTACCTAGTTAAAATAAATACAAAGTTGCCTGTAAAATAAATATAAACCCTAAAAATTATTCGTTATATTGTAGCTATATTAGGGTTTATTTTACAGGTAAGTATTTAGTTTTAAATAGGAAGACTTTAGTAAATAATATTTAATTTATTTCGTTAGATTAAAATTATATTTAAGTTAGGGGGGTGTTAGGGTTAGATTTAGCTTTAGGGGTTAATACATTTATTATAGTAGCGGCGAGGTCCGGTCGGTAGATTAGGGGTTAATACTTGAAGTTAGGTGGCGGTGATGTTAGAGAGGGAGGGGTTAATACAATTTATTCTAGGGTTTGTGAGGCGGGAGTGCGGCGGTTTAGGGATTAATACATTTATTAGAGTAGCGGCGAGGTCCGGTCAGCAGATTAGGGGTTAATAAGTGTAGGTAGGTAGCGGCAACGTTGGGGGGGCAAATTAGGGGTTAATAAATATTATGTAGGTGTCGGCGATGTTAGGGCCAGCAGATTAGGGGTTCATAGGGATAATGTAGGTGGCGGCGGTGTGCGGTCGGCAGATTAGGGGTTAAAAAAATTATTATAGTGGCGGCGATGTGGGGGGACCTCGGTTTAGGGGTACATAGGTAGTTTATGGTTGCTAGTGTACTTTAGAGCACAGTAGTTAAGAGCTTTATAAACCGGCGTTAGCCTAGAAAGCTCTTAACTACTGACTTTTTTCTGCGGCTGGAGTCTTGTCGGTAGAGGGTCTAATGCTCACTTCAGCCAAGACTCTAAATACTGGCGTTAGGAAGATCCCATTGAAAAGATAGGATACGCAATTGGCGTAAGGGGATCTGCGGTATGGAAAAGTTGCGGTTTGAAAGTGAGCGTTAGACCCTTTCCTGCCTGACTCTAAATACCAGCGGGCGGCCAAAAGCAGCGTTAGGAGCCCTTAATGCTGCTTTTGACGGCTACCGCAGAACTCAAAATCTAGGCATTAGTGTTTGTTTTTTTGTAACTTAGTGTTTGTTAGTTTTTTGTAACTTTGTAATTTTTTAGTGTAGATTTAAATTATTTGACTAGGGTTAGGTGTTTAAATATATAATATAGTTAATTTAATTTGTAGTTTAATGTAATTTAGTCTAACAGTTAGGGTAGATTAATTATTAGTTTAATATAGTTTAATGTAATTTAGTATGATAGTTAGGGTAGATTAATTAATAGTTTAATATAGTTTAATGTAATTTTAGTATAATAGTTAGGGTAGTTTAATTAATAGTTTAATATAGTTGAATTTAAATCTAAAGGTAAGTTTAAATTTATTAAAATATATGGATGAGTTAATATTTAATATAAAGTTAGCAGGTTCTTAGGTTTAGGGGTTAATAGTTTAATTTACTTTATGGCGATGTGGGGGGATGGCGGTTTAGGGGTTAATAGGTTTAGTAAGTGGTAGTGATGTGGGAGGCCAGGGGTTTAGGGGTTAATAACGTTGTTTAGTTGCGGCAGGGTCCGGCAGCGGTGGGATAGGGGTTAATAACTTTATTTAGGTGTTGTGGTGTCGGGACGGCAGAATAGGGGTTAATAAGTATAATGTAGGTTGTAGCGGTGTAGGGGGTGGCAGATTAGGGGTGTTTAGACTCGGGGTACATGTTAGGGTGTTAGGTGTAAACATAACTTTTATTCTCCCATAGGAATCAATGGAATATCGGGCAGCAGCGAACATGAGCTTTCGCTGCTTTCAGACTCCCATTGATTCCTATGGCATCCGCTGCTTCCAGGGCGGCGGATTGAAAACCAGATACGCTGGCCCGTAATAGTGGTGAGCGTACCTGGTAGATATTTGTTAACTTGCAAAAATAGGTGTAAGTGAGATAAGTAGAGCGCTGGAAACAGTGATTCCAAACACCTCACAGTAAATAAGTCCTTCAGACTAATTTGGTGTTATACAAAAAAGAGGGGTGGGGCGTGAGGGCGCTAGTGAAAGCTTAAGAAATCTAAATGGTGAATATTTAACACAGTATGTGTCTGTGTATTCAGTGTCTGCTCAAATAATTACTTTAAATATATAAAACTAAAATTTCAGTGTTTGTTTATATAAATGCTGTGTAATAGTTTGTGTATTTTATAACGTTTTAGGATATATTATGACCATATATCATAATTTATAATAATTTAAATAAAGTGCACTGTGTGACAAATTTTCTGCAACCAAAAATTCTTTGATTTTAAATATACACTGCTATATAGAATCAATATTTCTCTTGAGAATTTCATACGTTTTAAACTTGGTTTTAACTTACAAATTCTAAGTATACCGATGTTCAAATATATATCTTCATTCAAATACTATATAGGTATTTCTCTTTTGTACAAATATATGCCAAAAGAACAACAAAAGAGGAGATTAAATGTTAATAAAAGTTATTTATTATAACAATATAAAAATCGAATTAAATAAAAGGGACGTCTCCCCAAAATTAAAAAATTAAAGTAAAAACAGTATCTGTTAGCAGTAGATTCTGAATTCCTAATAATTTCTGCAACTCTATATAAACAAGGGAGTCTTTGCAATCAGGTTTCTAAGGATTTCCCATTGCCGTATTTTCTTAACATAAATGTTTCTTATTATGGCAATTTAAAGTTGTACAAAGTCAGTAAGGTTTTGCAGTATGCAGTCCCAGACTTAGCGGTTCAAAGCTGTGAATAAACCGGCTGTAAGGGAGAAGGTAACTCATATGCTAAGTATCACAATATTCATCTAACCTCACTTTGAACCGCTAAGTCTGGGACTGCATACTGCAAAACCTTACTGACTTTGTACAACTTTAAATTGCCATAATAAGAAACATTTATGTTAAGAAAATACGGCAATGGGAAATCCTTAGAAACCTGATTGCAAAGACTCCCTTGTTTATATAGAGTTGCAGAAATTATTAGGAATTCAGAATCTACTGCTAACAGATACTGTTTTTACTTTAATTTTTTAATTTTGGGGAGACGTCCCTTTTATTTAATTCGATTTTTATATTGTTATAATAAATAACTTTTATTAACATTTAATCTCCTCTTTTGTTGTTCTTTTGGCATATATTTGTACAAAAGAGAAATACCTATATAGTATTTGAATGAAGATATATATTTGAACATCGGTATACTTAGAATTTGTAAGTTAAAACCAAGTTTAAAACGTATGAAATTTTCAAGAGAAATATTGATTCTATATAGCAGTGTATATTTAAAATCAAAGAATTTTTGGTTGCAGAAAATTTGTCACACAGTGCACTTTATTTAAATTATTATAAATTATGATATATGGTCATAATATATCCTAAAACGTTATAAAATACACAAACTATTACACAGCATTTATATAAACAAACACTGAAATTTTAGTTTTATATATTTAAAGTAATTATTTGAGCAGACACTGAATACACAGACACATACTGTGTTAAATATTCACCATTTAGATTTCTTAAGCTTTCACTAGCGCCCTCACGCCCCACCCCTCTTTTTTGTATAACTTGCAAAAATAGTCAGATAGTGCCGAATTTGCATTCGTAACATCTGTAGTGACGTAAGCATCGACCTGTGTCGGACTGAGACCGGCGGATCGTATGTTACATCACAGATTTCTACTTTTGCCGGTCTGTAGGGTTTGATAAATGAGGCAAATCAAGCTCTCCACAATTACGCTGCGGAATTCCAGCGTATTTGTGGTTGACGGCTTGATAAATAGGCCTCTTTGTATACACAGAGCAGTGTATATATTAATACAGCACTGTTTGCAGATACAAAGTATTGTATAAATTAATACAGCACTGTTTGCACATACAGAACAGTGTTTAAATTAATACAGCACTGGGTGCACACACAGAGCAGTGTATAAATGAATACAGCACAGTTTGCACATACAGAACAGTGTTTAAATGAATACAGCACTATTTGCACATACAGAGCAGTGTATAAAATAATACAGCACTGTTTGCACATACAGAGCATTGTATAAAATAATACAGCACTGTTTGCACACACAGAACAGTTTATAAATTAATACAGCACTGTTTGCACATACGGAACAGTGTATACATTAATACATAACTGCACATACAGAACAGTGTATACATTAATACATAACTGCACATACAGAACAGTGTATAAATTAATACATAACTGCACATACAGAACAGTGTATAAATTAATACATAACTGCACATACAGAACAGTGTATAAATTAATACATAACTGCACATACAGAACAGTGTATAAATTAATACAGCGCTGGGTGCACACACATAACAGTGTATAAATGATTTCTTCATCTTTTGTACACAGAGAGCAGTGTATAATTTAATACAGCACTGTTTGCACATACAGAGCATTGTATAAATTAATACAGCACTGTTTGCACATACGGAACAGTGTATACATTAATACATAACTGCACATACAGAACAGTGTATAAATTAATACATAACTGCACATACAGAACAGTGTATAAATTAATACATAACTGCACATACAGAACAGTGTATAAATTAATACAGCGCTGGGTGCACACACATAACAGTGTATAAATGAATTCTTCATCTTTTGTACACAGAGAGCAGTGTATAATTTAATACAGCACTGTTTGCACATACAGAGCATTGTATAAATTAATACAGCACTGTTTGCACATACAGAGCAGTGTATAAATTAATACAGCACTGTTTGCACATACAGAGCATTGTATAAATTAATACAGCACTGTTTGCACACACAGAGCAGTGAATAAATTAATACATCACTGGGTGTATAAATGAATACAGCATTGTTTGCACATACAGAACAGTATATAAATTAATACAGCACTGTTTGCCTACACATAACAGTGTATAAATTAATTCTTCACTTTTTGTACACACAGAGCAGTGTATAAATTAGTACAGCATTCTTTGCATACACAGAGCAGTGTATAAATGAATACAGCACTGGGTGCACATACAGAGCAGTGTATAAATGAATACAGCACTATTTGCACATACAGAACAGTGTATAATTTAATACAGCACTGTTTGCACACACAGAGCAGTGTATAAATTAATATAGCACTGTTTGCACATACAGGGCAAGGTATAAATTAATACAGCACTGTTTGCACACACATAACAGTGTATATATATTAATACAGCACTGTTTTCACACACAGAGCAGTGCATAAATTAATACAGCACATTCTGCACACACATAACAGTGTATAATTTAATACAGCACTGTTTGCACACACATAACATTGTATAAAGTAATACAGCACTGGGTGCACACACATAACAGTGTATACATTAATAGAGCACTGGGTGCACACACATAACAGTGTATAAAGTAATACAGCACTGACTGCACATACATAACTGTGCTTAAATGAATACAGCACTGGGTGCACATACATAACAGTGTATAAAGTAATACAGTACTGAGTGCACACACATACCAGTGTATAAATTAATACAGCACTGTTTGCACACACATACCAGTGTATAAATTAATACAGCACTGTTTGCACACACATACCAGTGTATAAATGAATACAGCACTGTTTGCACATACATAACAGTGTATAAAGTAATACAGCACTGGGTGCACATACATAACAGTGTATAAAGTAATACAGTACTGAGTGCACACACATACCAGTGTATAAATTAATACAGCACTGTTTGCACACACATAACAGTGTATAAATTAATACAGCACTGTAATGCTCATGGGATATTCCACTATCAGACCAAACTCGGCCAGTAGTCTTGTTATCCCGGCATCAAGCCAAAATGATAGGGAATATCCCAGCAAAGAAAGTTCACAAGATGAGGTAAGCAACACTCACCAGAGGCAGGATAGTCCTCGACGGCAACAGACAGGGAATCAGAGAAAGGCAGTTCAGGGGCAAACCACCAGAAAGGTCAGGCAGGCAGGGTTCGGCAACAGCAAGGCAGTCCAGAGGTAAACCACTAGGATGGTCAGGCAGACAGGGTTTGGCAATAGTATATCAATCCAGCAGTTAAAGGGTAAACAGGCAGAGTGGCCAGACAAGCAGAGTTCAGCAGCAGTATATCAATCCAGCAGTTAAGGAGTAAACAGGCAGAGTGGTCAGACAAGCAGAGTTCAGCAGCAATATAACCGTCCAGCATACAGCAAAAATAACACCCAGGAGAACAGTAAGTAACACCTATACTTGGGCAGTGATAGGTAGCAATAGAATAACTTACATAGGAGCAGGATTCGTGCCACAGGAGATCCTGACCGGCTTCTGAATGGAGGGAGTGGGCAGCGACGACATCACCGCCACACGCAGACAGGAGCCAACTCCCCCGTAGGCAATGAGCAGCAGGTGCCTTGTCCCTAGCAACAGCTAGAGCGGTGCAGCGGGACATAGCCCCCCTCTTACAGGTTCCCTCCGAGAACCAGAGTCGGCCTCAAAGGATGAGCAGCATGGAATATGGAGACCAAAGATGGAGCATGCACATCACGGGCAGGAACCCAGGAACGATCCGCCACAGAGTAACCCTTCCAATGTACCAGATACTGCAGTTGTCTGCACCTGTGGAGTACAGGATGTTAGCAACCTCATATTCAGGGTCACCGCGGACCAGGAGCGGAGGAGGAGCTCGGAGCCGGGTATATCTATTTTTGATGTAAGGCTTGAGTAGTGAGATGTGGAAAACTGGGTGTATGCGCAGGGTTTTGGGCAAAGCCACTTTGTAGGCAACAGGAGACAGTCTTTTCAGGACTTTGTAAGGACCGATAAACCTAGGTCCCAATTTGTGACAGGGTTGACGTAGACGAATATGTTGAGTATAGACCCAAACACGTTCACCTACTGAGATGGAACGTACAGAAGCTCTATGACGATCAGCAAACTTTTTATATCTAGAGACAGCAGAACGTAGCTGAGAGGGAATACGTTGCCAATGAGTGGTGAGTTCAGTAACGTGTTGGTCTGCATCAGGAACCCCAGTGGACTGAGCAGAAAGAGGGAAGACACAAGGTTAATACCCTGCTGTGGCTTGAAATGAAAAACATCGAAGAGAAGAGTGCCAATGAGTGTTTCTTGCCAGCTCAGCTAGGGGTAACCACTCAGACCAGTTGGTATGGAGAGCGTTGACACAGGCTCTAAGGTAGGCCTCAAGATCCTGGTTTACACTCTCATTTAGTCCATTGGTCTGAGGATGGTAGCCAGAAGACAAGGAAACAGTGGTTCTAATCAACTTACAAAAGGCTCTCCAAAAGGTAGAGACAAACTGTGGACCTCTGTCTGAAACAATATTCGCAGAAATGCCATGAAGTCGTACCACATGCAAGAGAAAAAGAGACGACAGCTCTTGGAATAAGGCAGTTTTGTCAGGGGTACAAAATGAGCCAGTCTGTAAAAGCAATCCACCACAACCCAGATAACTCTATGGTGGTCAGAAGGAGGAAGGTCCACAATGAAATCCATTGTTATGTGTGTCCATGGTTGTTTGGGAATGGACAATGGTTGGAGTAAGCCGGGAGGCAAGGATTGGGGAGTTTTGTTGGCAGCACAAGTTGTGCAGGCTTTCACATAATCCTGAGCATCAGACTTCATAGTAGGCCATCAACATGATGGGAAAGACGCTTAAAAGTCCTTGTCAAACCAGGATGTCCTGAGAGTTTACTATCATGAGCCCAGGACAGCCCAGGACAGCCCAGGACAGCACAGGAATGCGTAGGTTCAGAGGTACAAAAAAGATATCGGAAGCCACGGGGGCTAAAGGAGGTTTACTAGACTGGGCACGTTGCATTTTTTGAAGAAGGGTGGTATTCATTTGAGCAACCACACAGGGGGGAGGTATGATGTGTTCAATAAAAGCTTCAGAGGAATCACTTAAATGAGGAAACTGAAGGTAAAGGGCGTCAGCCTTCTTGTTTTTGGTCCCACAAAGTTAAAACGGGAAAAGAACAAGGCCCACCTGGCCTGTCGAGGATCGAGTTGATGAGTAGTCTCTAGGTAAGTTAGATTCTTGTGGTTGGTGAGAATCTGAATGGGATTGGCGGTGCCTTCTAAACAATGATGCCATTCAGTCAAGGCCATCCTAATGGCTAAGAGTTCTCGATTACCCACATTGTAATTCCTCTCTGCAGGAGTAAAGCGTTTGGAAAAAAAGGCTACAGGGTGCGACTTGGAGGTTATAAGATCCCTTTGGGTTAGAACTGCTCCAGCCCCTATCTCAGAGGTATCAACCTCTAAAGTGAACTGTAGGTCAGGATCAGGATGGCGGAGCACAGGAGCAGAGCAGAAAGCCCTTTTTAGACAAGTGAAGGCATATATGGCCTTAGGGTCCAATCTTTGTTCGGTTTTGACAATTCCGTGAAAGGAGCGACTGTTTGAGAAAAGTTCTTTATAAACTTGCGGTAATAATTGCATAACCCCACGACTCTCTGTAATTTCTTTAATGAAGTAGGTTGAGGCCATTCTAAAACTACGGTGAGTTTAGCAGGATCCTTGGCAAAACCTTCTTTCGAGATGACATAACCAAGGAACTGGATCTGAACTTGGTCAAACTCACATTTTTCTAGTTTGGCTACCAAAGAATTGTCTCTGAGACATCGAAGTACCTGTCTCACGTGCTTATGATGCTCCTCCAGAGTGGAAGTGACAGTGCGATTGAGGAGGTCACGGAAGACATCGTTGACAAATGCCTGAAAGACTGCAGGGGCGTAAACAGCCCAAAGGGCATTACGAGGTATTCATAATGCCCTGATCTTGTGTTGAAGGTGGTCTTCCATTCATGGCCTGGGAAGATATGAACCAGATTGTATGCCCCACGTAAGTCCAGCTTTGTGAAGAAGCAAGCATTCTGGAGTGAATCATAGAGTTTGGTGATCAAAGGAATAGGATAGCGATTCTTTTTTTTTTTTTTTTTATATATATATCATTTTTATTGAGGAATAAGATCTATACAAAGTACAAATAAAATACAGAATACAAGGTACATGTTAGATCTCAAGTGTTCAAAAAATGTTTGATAGGCAGGATTATACAGCATCATTACATATTTAACAAACAATAAAGTGCCTACTTGAGAACTTTCCCTATTGCTTTCTCCCCTTAGTTTAATTAAGTCTCTCATGGACTTTTATTTAACAGTTTCGGGTACAACCAGACAAAAAAAAATAGATTTAAATATACTCCACCAACGAAAACGTTGACAAAAAAACCATACAAATACATGTGTAGTAATTCTTTTCTACTATTTTTCTTTTGTCCTATTATTTATCATAATATTTTCAACAATTCCAGAGAAAAAAAAAAAAAAGGAGAAAAAGGGAAAAAAGGGCAATAAAGACACATTCTGGTACTCTTATTATGTTATCCTCTTTTCTTTTTTTTTTCTAGCCCTTTCCCCTCGCTGAGGGGATTAGGGAAACAACCACTGACACAATAGACTCCAAAACAGAAACAAAACAAGACAAAACAAACAAACAATGAAGAAAAAAAAAGAAAAAGGGGGGGGAACCAAAATAAACCTCTAACTCTCTACTCCCATCCCGTACCCCTATCGGGGCTTAATACCATTCAGATGGAAAAACATTAGATAAAATTAAAAATCCAAAATATTCTGTTTTACGAAAGTTATATATAAGAGGGAATTGAATAGGCAGTGGGTAGGATAAAATAACTCTTAACCATTTCGAAAAAAATTATTTAGTTTTTTTGCTATGTAGAGATGATATATTCATTTGTTCAAAAACTATCTGAGAATAAATAGAATTTATAAAGCATCCCAATGTGGGTGCCTTCTTGTTCTTCCAATTTTTTAATATCAGATTACGGCCCAAAACAATCACAGTATTAATAAGGTTGGCATTTACTCCATTGGTGTCTGAAATTATGAGAAAAAAAAGTCTTTAGGTTTGAGTTTTACCCTATTTTCTAAGAGCTTATTGAGCCAGAATTCCACTCTACTCCAAAACTGTACTATTTTAGGGCAGGCCCCGAAACAATGTACTATATCTGCCGTTGAGTGATTACATTTAGGGCAATTGTTAATAGAATTAATACTCCATTTAGACAGGGATAGCGATTCTTGATAGTTATGTTGTTCAAGGCCCTGTAGTCGATGCAGGGTCTGAGCCCACCATCCTTCTTACTGACAAAAAAGAAGCCTGCCCCAGCAGGAGAGGAGGAAGGCGAATGAAACCTTTAGCTAGGTTCTCTTGGATATACTCCTCCATGGATTTGGTTTCAGCTTTGGAGAGTGGATAAGTCCTCCCTTTAGGAAGTGGGGCTCCGGGAAAGAGGTCAATTTTGCAGTCATAAGGACGGTGGGGTGGCAGCACGTTGGCTGCTTTATTCTCACACACATCTGCGAAGTCCACATATACTGAGGTGAGGTTTGGAGGAGTCTGTATACTGGCTATGGGGATGAGGAGCAGAGGAGTGACTTTAGCAAGGCAGGAGTGGAAACAGGAGGTACCCCAGGAGGCCAGTTGTCCTTCAGCCCAGTTGAACTGTGGATTGTGTATATGAAGCCAAGGAAGACCAAGGATGACAGGCTGTGCTGGGGAATGAATGACCTCGAACTGCAGCTGTTTAGTATGAAGGACTCCCACAGTCAGGGTAAGGGGTGCTGACTCAAATGGATGAACCCTGAACCAAGGGGGGTATCATCCAGAGTAGTTATTTTGAGACCATGGGGGGTAGTTATCAAGCCGTCAACCTCAAATACGCTGGAATTCCGCAACGTATTTGTGGCGAGGCTGATTCGCCTTAGTTATCAAAGGCTAGAGACCGGCAAAAGTAGAATTTTGTGACGTAAACTTCGATCCGCCGGACTCAGTCCGACACAGATCGATTCTTACGTCACTCCAGATGTTCCGCACACAAGTGCGGCACAATCTGACTACTTTTGCTAGTTATCAAAAAACTAGCAGGTACGCTCGGCACTTTTATGGCCCAGCGTACAGTACCTGGTTTTCAAACCGCCACCCTGGAGGCGGCGGATCCCATAGGAATCAATGGGAGTCTGACCATAGCGAAAGTACAAGTTCGCTGCTGCCAGACATCCCATTGATTTCTATGGGAGCTGTCTACACCTAACACCCTAACATGTACCCCGAGTCTAAACACCTCTAATCTGTCCCCCCCTATACCGCCGCAACTAAATAAAATGATTAACCCCTAAACCGCCCCCCCCTACACCGTCGCCACCTATAATACATTTATTAACCCCTATCCTGCCCCCCACTACACCGCCGCCACTGTAATAAAATTATTAACCCCTAAACCTAAGTCTAACACTAACCCTAATCTAAATCATATTTCTATTATGAACTAAGTTAATCCTATTTAAAACTAAATACTTACCTTTAAAATAAACCCTAATATAGCTACAATATAAATAATAATTATATTCTAGCTATCTTAGGATTTATTTTTATTTTACAGGTACCTTTCAATTTATTTTAACTAGGTACAATAGCTATTAAATAGTTATTACCTAGCTAAAATAAAGAGAAATGTACCTGTAAACTAAAAACTAACCTAAGTTACAATTACACCTAACACTACACTATACTTTAATAAATTATTCCTATTTAAAACTAAATACTTACCTGTAAAATAAACCCTAAGATAGCTACAATATAATTAATAATTACATTGTAGCTATATTAGGATTTATATTTATTTTACAGGTAACTTTGTATTTATTTTAGCTAGTTAGAATAGTTATTAAATAGTTATTAACTATTTAATAACTACCTAGCTAAAAGAAATACAAAATTACCTGTAAAATAAATCCTAACCTAAGTTACAATTAAACCTAACACTACACTATCATTAAATAAATTAAATAAATTAACTACAAATAAATACAATTAAATACAATTACATAAACTAACTAAAGTACAAAAAATAAAAAAGCTAAGTTACAAAAAATAAAAAAAATAAGTTACAAACATTTAAAAAAATATTACAACAATTTTAAGCTACTTACACCTAATCTAAGCCCCCTAATAAAATAACAAACCCCCCCAAAATAAAAAAAAATGCCCTACCCTATTCTACATTAAAAAAGTTCAAAGCTCTTTTACCTTACCAGCCCTTAAAAGGGCCTTTTGTGGGGGCATGCCCCAAAGAATTCAGCTCTTTTGCCTGTAAAAGAAAAATACAACCCCCCCCAACATTAAAACCCACCACCCACATACCACTAATCTAACCCAAACCCCCCTTAAAATAACCTAACACTAATCCCCTGAAGATCATCCTACCTTTAGTCGTCTTCACTCAGCCGAGCCACCGATGGAACTGAAGAGGAGACCCGGACCGGCAGAAGTGATCATCCAAGGGGCGCTGAAGAAATCTTCCATCCGATGAAGTGATCCTCCAAGCGGCGCTGAAGAAATCTTCCATCCGGGCGATGTCATCTTCCAAGAGGCGCTGAAGAAGTCTTCTATCCGGGCGAGGTCATCTTCGAAGCCGGGTCTTGAATCTTCATCCCACCGACGCGGAACATCCTTCTTTCCCGACGGACTACCGACGAATGAAAGCTCCTTTAAGGGACGTCATCCAAGATGGCGACCCTTCAATTCCGATTGGCTGATAGGATTCTATCAGCCAATCGGAATTAAGGTAGGAAAAATCTGATTGGCTGATTGAATCAGCCAATCAGATTCAAGTTCAATCCGATTGGCTGATCCAGTCAGCCAATCAGATTGAGCTTGCATTCTATTGGCTGTTCCGAACAGGGAAAGAAGGATGTTCCGCGTCGGCGGGATGAAGATTCAAGATCCGGCTTCGAAGATGACCTCGCCCGGATAGAAGACTTCTTCAGCGCCTCTTGGAAGATGACATCGTCCGGATGGAAGATTTCTTCAGCGCCGCTTGGAGGATCACTTCATCGGATGGAAGATTTCTTCAGCGCCCCTTGGATGATCACTTCTGCCGCTCCGGATGTCCTCTTCAGTTCCATCGCTGCTCGGTTGAGTGAGGACGACTCAAGGTAGGATGATCTTCAGGGGATTAGTGTTAGGTTATTTTAAGGGGGGTTTGGGTTAGATTAGGGGTATGTGGGTGGTGGGTTTTAATGTTGGGGGGGTTGTATTTTTCATTTACAGGCAAAAGAGCTGAATTATTTGGGGCATGCCCCCACAAAAGGCCCTTTTAAGGGCTGGTAAGGTAAAAGAGCTTTGAACTTTTTTAATGTAGAATAGGGTAGGGCATTTTTTTATTTTGGGGGGGTTTGTTATTTTATTAGGGGGCTTAGATTAGGTGTAAGTAGCTTAAAATTGTTGTAATATTTTTTTAAATGTTTGTAACTTATTTTTTTATTTTTTGTAACTTATTTTTTTAATTAATGTAATG
Organism: Bombina bombina; assembly: GCF_027579735.1. NCBI lineage: Eukaryota > Metazoa > Chordata > Amphibia > Anura > Bombinatoridae > Bombina > Bombina bombina. The sequence goes on from NC_069501.1 coordinate 89,648,056, forward strand.
ATAGTGTAGTGTTAGGTTTAATTGTAACTTAGGTTAGGATTTATTTTACAGGTAATTTTGTATTTCTTTTAGCTAGGTAGTTATTAAATAGTTAATAACTATTTAATAACTATTCTAACTAGCTAAAATAAATACAAAGTTACCTGTAAAATAAATATAAATCCTAATATAGCTACAATGTAATTATTAATTATATTGTAGCTATCTTAGGGTTTATTTTACAGGTAAGTATTTAGTTTTAAATAGGAATAATTTATTAAAGTATAGTGTAGTGTTAGGTGTAATTGTAACTTAGGTTAGTTTTTAGTTTACAGGTACATTTCTCTTTATTTTAGCTAGGTAAGCTATCAAATAGTTAATAACTATTTAATAGCTATTGTACCTAGTTAAAATAAATTGAAAGGTACCTGTAAAATAAAAATAAATCCTAAAGATAGCTACAATATAATTATTATTTATATTGTAGGTATATTAGGGTTTATTTTATAGGTAAGTATTTAGTTTTATATAGGATTAACTTAGTTAATAATAGAAATATTATTTAGATTTATTTAATTAAAATTTAAGTTAGGGGGGTGTTAGGGTTAGTGTTAGACTTAGGTTTAGGGGTTAATAATTTTATTACAGTGGCGGCGGTGTAGTGGGGGGCAGGATAGGGGTTAATAAATTTAATATAGGTTGCGGCGGGTTCAGGGAGCGGCGGTTTAGGGGTTAAACTATTTATTTATTTGCAGCGAGGTGCGGGATCAGCATGATAGGGGTTAATAACTTTATTATAGAGGGCAACGGTATAGGGGGGGCAGGATAGGGGTTACTAGGTATAATGTAGGTGGCAGCGGTGTCCGGGAGCGGCGGTTTAGGGGTTAATACATTTATAAGACTTGCGGCGGGGTCTAGGAGCGCCGGTATAGGGGGTAGAACAGTGTAGTTTAGTGTGAGTGCTTAGTGACAGGCTAGCAAGAAAGCTGTCAAACAGCCAAAGAGCAGCGAGATCGGATGAGTGATAACTCTCACAGTCCGCTGCTCATCGCCTCGCGGCTTTTTGACAGCTTTACTTGATAACTTAGGCGAATTTTTTCAGGTCCGCGGCGGCGATGTGAGGCGAGCTTAGGCGGGCGTATTGGGCCGGCGAAGGCAGGAAAGTTGACACGTTGATAACTACCCCCCATGCCTTTTCTGCAGAAGAGGCAAGTCAGCTTGGATCATAAAATGGTGATCCAGAAAGTTTCCAGCTGCCCCTGAATCAATGAAGGCTTAAGAATAGACAGTATTCTGAAGGATGGCAAGGGTTACAGTTACCAGAATCCGAGAGGAGTGAGGGGATCATGCTTAGAGGTACCCCAGTGTTATCCCCTAAGCATTGGCTTTTCCTGGCCGATTACCACAATTCTTTAGTTGGTGTGTGTTAGATCCACAATAAAAGCATAGAGGCCCATTTATCAAGCTCCGAATGGAGCATGAGGGCCCGTGTTTCTGGTGAGCCCACAGGCTCTCCAGAAACAGCAGTTATGACGCAGTGGTCTAAAGATAGCCACATTCAACCCGATCGAGTACAATCAGGTTTATTGACACCCCCCTGCTGGTGGCCAATTTTCTGCAAATCTGCAGGGGGCGGCATTGTACCAGCAGCTCACAAGAGCTGCTGGTGCAATGCTGAATACAGAGAGCGTATTGCTCTCCGCATTCAGCAAGGTCTGGCGGACCTGATCCGCACTGTCGGATCAGGTCCACCAGACCTTTGATAAATAGGCCTCATAGTCTCAATTCTCTGTCTTTCAGACTCTGAAGATTTGAAGGAGGAGAGATCCATAGGTTCCTCTACTGGGGTAACTGGAGCTGTTGAAGAGGTAGAGGTTACTGCAAAAACCAGACAAATAGAAGGAGGGGAGGAAAGGACCCTCAGAGTTCTGTCTCTCTCGGCTTGTCTCTCCTGAAAGCAAGAGTCCAGACTGATACAAAGTGTTATAAAGTCTTTCAAAGAAGAGGGAATATCACAATAAGTGAGCTCATCTTTGATGCTTTCATGCAGACCCCTCCTAAACGCTGCCTTGAGAGCACTGCCATCCCAAGCAATTTCAAGTGCCAAGGCTGGATGAAGATTGAAAAGGCCTCCTGGATGAAGACTTCTTGCTGCTTGGATAAGGACTTCGCCGGCTGGATGAGGATGGATGTCTAGACTTCGATAACTGTAAGTGGATCGTGTTAGTGTTAGGTTTTTTTAAGGGTTTTTTGGGTGTTTTTTTTTTAGGTTAGGGTTTTGGGCAATGTAAAAGAGCTAAATGCCCTTTTAAGGGTAATGACCATCCAAATGCCCTTTTCAGGGCAATGTTTAGCTTAGGTTTATTTAGATAGGTTTTTATTTGGGAGGGTTGATTGGGTGGGTGGTGGGTTTTACCGTTTGGGGGGAGTTCGTATTTTTTATTACAGGTAAAAGAGCTGATTTCTTTGGGGCAATGCCCCGCAAAAGGCCCTTTTAACCGCCATTGGCAGTTTAGTGTAGGCTAGGTTTTTTTATTTTGGGTGAGCTTTTTTATTTTGATAGGGCTATTAGATTAGGAGTAATTCGTTTTCATTTTTGATAATTTCGTTTTTTATTTTTTGAAATTTAGTGTTTATTTTTTTTGTAAGTTAGAAAATTGTATTTTAATCATTTAATTTATTTTATTTTATTGTAATGTTAGTTTTTAGTGTAAGGTAGCTTAGCTTTTATTTTACAGCTAATTTGTATTTATTTTAACTAGGTAGTAATAACTATTTACTAACTAGTCTACCTAGTTAAAATAAATACAAACTTACCTGTGAAATATAAATAAAACCTAAGATAGCTACAATATAACTATTAGTTATATTGTAGTTAGCTTAGGGGTTTTTTTACAGGTAAGTTTGTATTTAGTTTTAAATAGGTATTATTTAGTTAATAATTGTAAGCTTTATTTAGATTTATTTTAATTAGGGTTACATTAGGGTTAGGGTAAGACTTACGGTAAGGGTTACGTTAGGGTTAGGATTAGGGGTTAATATATTTATGTCGAATTAATGATGTGGGAGGTCAGAGGTTTAGGGGTTAATAATTTATTTTAGTATATTTCATTGTGGGGGACTTGCGGTTTAGTGGTTAATAGGATTATTATAGCGGCGGTGTGGTCGGACGACATATTAGGGGTTAATAATCTTTAAATAGTGTTTGTGATGCGGGAGGGCGGCAGTTTAGGGTTAATAGGTTTATTATAGTGGCGTCGATGTCGGGGAGCGCCGGAATAGGGGTTAATATTTTTTTTAGTGGCGGCGATGTCCGGAGCGGCAGATTAGGGGTTCATAATTTTATTTTAGTGTTTGTGATGCAGGAGGGCCTCGGTTAAGGGGTTAATAGGTAGTTTATGGGTGTTAGTGTACTTTTTAATACTTTAGTTATGAGTTTTATGCTACAGCTTTGTAACCTAAAACTCATAACTACTGACTAGATGGCGGTACGGATCTTGTCAGTATAGAGTGTACCGCTCACTTTTTGGCCTCCCATGCAAACTCATAATACCAGCGCTATGGGAGGCCCATTGAAAAAGTGCGCTACTGACGTTGCGTGACGGCCAAAAAAGTGTGCGGTACACCTATGCCTATAAGACTTGTAATAGCGGCGTTAGGGAAAAAGCAGTGTTATGAAGCATAACAATGCTTTTTCACTCATAACGCAAAACTCGTAATTTAGCTGTGTATGATTTATAGCTAGCACGCTATTGGTTAAGGAGTTTTGCTGTGGGCGGCCTGAGGTGCTCAGTTCAGCATAAACTCGCTAAAATATAAAGTAGGTACTTTCAGCATGATGTGTTTTATTCTTTATGACTGAAAGTCCCCTTAAAGGGACAGTAAAGTAAAACTCTTAATGATTCCAAGAGAGCATGTAACTTTCCAATTTACTTCTGTTATCAATTATGCTTAGTTCTCCTGGTATCCTTTGTTAAAGAGTAATCATAGGTGAGCTCAGGAGCATGCACATATCCATAGCCAACAGGCAAACATGCTTAATTCAATATTATATATTGTTGTTCTAGAGTGTAGTATTAGATGGCAGCTTATAAGATTGTTGCAAACACTGCTGCCAGATGGCTAAAGGCACGTGCATGCTCTTGAGCTCACCTATGATTAATCTTTAGCAAAGGATACCAAGAGAACTAAGAGAAATTGATAACAGAAGTATATTGAAAAGTTATTTAAAATGTGATGCTCTATCCAATCCATATAAATTTAATTTTGACTTTACTGTCCCTTTAAAGGGACAGTAAAGTCAAAATTATATTTTCATGATTCTGAGCATGCAATTCTAAACAACTTTTCAATTTACCTTTTATACAGTGTTTTATATTGTATAACAAAGCTACAAATAATGTTGCAAAACACTGCTGCCATAGACTACTAAAAGCACGTGCACACTCCTGAGCTCTTATGAACCGACCTAGTTTTACTCTTTAATAAAAGATACCAAGAGAACAAAGCAAATTTAATAATAAAAGTAAATTGGACAGTTGTTTAGAATTGCATGCTCTATCAGAATCATGAAAGTTTAATTTTGACTTTACTGTCCCTTTAATTCTAACTTTTCAAAAACTCTAATATTTACCATCACTTTAAGATGTGGAGCGAATTATCATTGTGCGGACGGATATTAACTGCTTCTTAACTCCTGTTTCCGGCGAGCCTGAAGGCTTGTGCGGAAACAGCAGCATATGGCTGCATTCGGGGGACAATAAATCGGCCCCTATGTAGCTGTGAATGCAGCTGTTTCCTCGAGAGCCTTCAGGCTCGCCGGAAACAGGAGTTAAGAAGCAGCGGTCTTAAAGGGACATTAAACACCAGATGAAAATTGCTGAAACCTACTTTTTCTTATAAATAAAAATAAAATAATCACTGCTGTTTATTTTATCTGTTCCTCTTACCCCAAGCTTTTGAAAGGGATTGTTTTGAAATACAGTGTTGAGGCAGTGCTTGAATTCCTAAGTAAGCTGCCATATTGTAGCGTGCGTTACAGGGGCACAGTAGTCACATGACACAGCATATGGGCTGTTACATACAGTACTTAGAGGAATAGCATTTGCCTGCAGTGTCTGATGACATATTTATTTCTCAGTCAGGGTGTAAATAGATGTAATTTCCTAGTCTACGTATATTATATACATTATGCAGCAGGATTTAAATAAAATGCTAAGTACAGTACTTATGTTTAACTCCCACCCACAGTTTTATTTTTTTCAAACTTCCCACAAGTTTTATGTGCTAAGCAATATGCTGTGTCATGTGACTACTGTGCCCCTGTAACGCACGCTACAATATGGCAGCTTACATAGGAAATCAAGCACTGCCTCAACACTGTATTTCAAAACAATCCCTTTCAAAAGCTTGGGGTAAGAGGAACAGATAAAATAAACAGCAGTGATTATTTTGTTTTAAGTAGGTTTTGGGAATTATTAGAAGACAAGTGTTAAGGGTCCCTCTGAGGCAGCGGACAGCAATCATTCCAATCGGATTCGATCGGGATGATTGATACCCCCTGCTAGCGGCCGATTAGCCGCAAATCTGCAGGGGGCGGCATTGCACAAGCATTTCACACTAAATGCTTGTGCAAATATAAATGCCGACAGCCTCATCTCTGCCCGCATCTTCATAAATCGGCCCCTTTATAGCTACATCCTAAAAGGTGTATTCCTAAACTTTAATCAATCAAGGCATAAGAGGATAATAACTCTGTGTAAAAAATATTTCTGTTTTGTCCATAAATACAATATACAACTCTCTTAATATACATAATTCAACAGCTAATAAGGTGAACATTATATTCTAAGAATTATAAAATATTTATTTGAAGCAACAAATGATTTAATAAATCAAGAAGATAACCGCTGTCTTTATATTTTCATTTGCAGCAGTTGGAATCAGATGATGGATTTGTAAGCAGTGAGCTCTCAGCGAATATATCCCTCCTAATTCATGTCAGCATCCTTCAGACTGAAGTCATGGATGGGTTTGCCATTCAAAGTGACAAAATTCATTGGTCATTGTCACAAAACAGATAAATGCAGGGGCGATCAGATTTCTGTTACTTTCTTCTTTAGCACGTGTTCTAGGTTTATGTCAGGTTTCTAAATTAGGGTATTTTAGGAAGAAGAAAAATGGATTGTACATTGAGGGATGCAGCTATTGTTATGGTTAAGAGAAACAAATTGATCTGAACAGTATTAAAAAAAATAGAGAGAGCAGAAAGGACAGTTTGGAAAGTCTTATAGATTGCTTTTTATTTTGATTTATTTTGTTACTTTTTGGCTAAGTTACAAGTGGAGTGCAAAATAATAGTGCTATTGTGCATTTAAGGGACACAATAGTGATTTAGACTTTTTAAATTGCGGCATAGCTGAAGAAAAAAACATGTTAATAAATATACATTTTTCATTTCTTATAAGGCATGTGCATTTGTTTTGTAATGAATACTAATTCATTAACAAAACAGGGATATTTGTTTTATTTCCACAAAACGAATATACAAATTAATGCACCCCAAAAAACAATTAATACTGACATAATCCATCAGTATTCATTAATTTAAATGGTTAACTTTAGCACGCTGGAGAGCTGCGCTATCCCACTTCTCATTTTCACAGAGTAAAGCAACAGGTAACTTTCACCTGTAGCCTTGGAACATTTACATTAGTTTTCCGGAAATTATGTACATTTTTAATGAATTTAGTAACAATTAATTTAAAATGAAGCATGGGCAATTAATATTTGGGGAAACAATTTTTTCCGAATATTCATTTCTGAAAAATTCTGCCAAACCGAATTTTTTTCAGCCGTGCATAAGTCTATTTCTTACCATTTTCCAGTTTGGTTTGTTAGTAGTATGTAATTATTCCACCACCCTTTGTAATGACTTTTCCAAAACCAGCCGTGGCATACGCATGACTTTCACTACCAAAAGCAAATCTGTGGTGTGCAATAGTAAATACTCAGCATTGGTGGCACCAGCTAATTGCCAAAGAGGAAATGTGCATGAGTAAAGCAGGTGCACAGAAACCAATTAGTAGCTGAGCCCACCTCCTACTGCGAGTGCACATCTCAGTAGACATGTGCGATTCGTTTCGGATTGATTCAGAAATTCGGAAAATTCTGTAAATTCGGAGATTCGGATCAATTCGAATTTCCGAATTAAAATACTTGCAAATCTACCGAATGAATCTGAATTAGCTGCCGAATCTGAATAAATCCAAATTAGCTCAGTAAATTCGGCATTCCCCCATAGGAAACAATGGGGCAGTTTCGGCTGAAAAAAAACCTAACACCTGCAAAAAAGCAGCTTTCAGCTCTTAACGCAGCCTCATTGTTTCCTATGGGGAAACACTAAGTCTACACCTAACACCCTAACATGAACCCCGAGTCTAAACATCCCTAATCTAACACTTATTAACCCCTAATCTGCCGCCCCCGCTATCGCTGACACCTGCATTTTACTATTAACCCCTAATCTGCCGCTCCGGACACCGCCACCACATACATTATCCCTATGAACCCCTAATCTGTTGCCCCCAACATCGCCGACACCTACATAATATTTATTAACCCCTAATCTGCCCCCCCAATGTCGACGCAACCTAACTACAAGTATTAACCCCTAATCTGCCGACCGGACATCGCCGCCACTATAATAAATGTATTAACCCCTAAACCTAAGTCTAACCCTAACCCTAACACCCCCCTAACTTAAATATAATTTAAATAAAACAAAATAAATTTACTATAATTAAATAAATTAATCCCATTTAAAACTAAATAAATACTTACCTGTAAAATAAACCCTAATATAGCTACAATATAACTAATAGTTACAGTGTAGCTATTTTAGGATTTATATTTATTTTACAGGCAACTTTGTATTTATTTTAACTAGGTACAATAGTTATTAAATAGTTATTAACTATTTAATAACTTCCTAGTTAAAATAAATACAAATTTACCTGTAAAATAAATCCTAACCTAAGTTACAATTACACCTAACACTACACTATCATTAAATTAATTAAATAAATTAATCCTATTTAAAACTAAATACCTACCTGTAAAATAAACCCTAATATAGCTACAATATAACTATTAGTCACATTGTAGCTATTTTAGGATTTATATTTATTTTACAGGCAACTTTGTATTTATTTTAACTAGGTACAATAGCTATTAAATAGTTAATAACTATTTAATAGCTACCTAATTTAAATAATTACAAAATTACCTGTAAAATAAATCCTAACCTAAGTTACAATTAAACCTAACGCTACACTATCATTAAATAAATTAAATAAATTAACTACAAGTACCTACAATTAAATACAATTAAATAAACTAAACTAAAGTACAAACAAAAACAAACACTAAATTACAAAAAATAAAAAAAGATTACAAGAATTTTAAGCTAATTACACCTACTCTAAGCCCCCTAATAAAATAATAAAGCCCCCCAAAATAAAAAAATGCCCTACCCTATTCTAAAATAAAAAGTTAACAGCTCTATTACCTTACCAGCCCTTAAAAGGGCCTTTTGCGGGGCATGCCCCAAAGAAAACAGCTCTTTTGCCTGTAAAAAAAACACAATACCACCCCCAACATTACAACCCACCACCCACATACCCCTACGCTAACCCAAACCCGATCAGCCAATAGAATGCGAGCCCAATCTGATTGGCTGATTGGATCAGCCAATCGGATTGAACTTGTAGTGTTAGGTTTAATTGTAACTTAGGTTAGGATTTATTTTACAGGTAATTTTGTAATTATTTTAACTAGATAGCTATTAAATAGTTAATAACTATTTAATAGATATTGTACCTAGTTAAACTAAATACAAAGTTGCCTGTAAAATAAATATAAATCCTAAAATAACTACAATGTAACTATTAGTTATATTGTAGCTATATTAGGGTTTATTTTTACAGGTAAGTATTTAGTTTTAAATAGGATTAATTTATTTAATTATAGTAAATTTATTTTGTTTTTTTTAAATTATATTTATGTTAAGGGGGTTAGGTTAGGTTTCGACTTTAGGGGTTAATAACTTTATTATAGTAGCGGCGACGTTGGGGGCAGGAGATTAGGGGTTAATTATTGTAGGTAGGTGGCGGCGATGTTAGGGAGGGCAGATTAAAGGTTAATAAAATGTATTATAGTGTTTGCGAGGCGGGAGTGCGGCGGTTTAGGGGTTAATACATTTATTATAGTGGCGGCGAGGTCCGGTTGGCAGATTAGGGGTTAATACTTGTAGTTAGGTTGCGGCGACATTGGGGGGGGGGCAGATTAGGGGTTAATAAAATTTATTATAGTGTTTGCGAGGCAGGAGTGCGGCGGTTTAGGGGTTAATACATTTATTATAGTGGCGGCGAGGTCCGGTCGGCAGATTAGGGGTTAATACTTGTAGTTAGGTTGCGGCGACGTTGGGGGGGCATATTAGGGGTTAATAACTATAATGTAGGTGTCGGCGATGTTAGGGACAGCAGATTAGGGGTTCATAGCTATAATGTAGGTGGCGGCGGTGTCCGGTCGGCAGATTAGGGGTTAAATAATTTTATGATAGTGTTTGCGATGTGGGGGGGCCTCGGTTTAGTGGTTCATAGGTAGTTTATGGGTGTTAGTGTACTTTGTAAGTTTGTAGCACTCAGTAGTTAAGAGCTTTATATTCCGGTGTTAGCCCATAAAGCTCTTAACTACTGACTTTATTCGGTAGATTCAGATGGCCGTGTATTACACTAGTATTGTACAGTATATTAGGTTTTAGGTTATATCACTCTGCTATGGGTTACACCTAATATACAGTACATAATACTAGTCTAATACACAGCATATCCCACCTAACACATACCGAAATTCCGAACTTCGGAACCGAACCGAATTCAGACGAATTTATTCAAATCCGAATAAATCCGAAATTCATTCAAATTTTGCCGAATTCGAATCGATCCGAACCGAAATTCGAAAAAATCTGAATCAATCCGAACCGAACCGAAACAAATTTTTTAATCATGCACATATCTACATCTCAGCTATATCCATGACAGCAACATCTCCTTTATGGCTGTTAACGCTCAGTGCAGTCTGCTGTTATTAGATTCAGTTATGGTGCATCTTTAAAGGGATATAAAACCCATTTTTTTTCTTTCTTTCATGATTCAGATAGAACATACAGTGTTAACAACTTTCCAATGTACTTTCTTCATTTTCTTGTTATCTTTTGTTGAAAGGGAAAGTAAGTTCAGGAGTGTGCACGTGTCTGCAGCAATATATGGCAGCAGTTTTGCAACAATGCTATACATTTGCAAGAGCAGTAGATGGCAGCACTATTTCCTGTTATGTAGTTCTCCAGACGTGCTTGCTACCTATATAGATCTCTTCAACAAAGAATAAAATGAAAATGAGGCAAATTTGATAATAGAAGAAAATTGTATTCTCTATCTGAATCATGAAAGAGAAAATGTGGGTGTCATGTCCCTTTAAAGAGGTTTCCTTTTCAGGATGAACTATGAAGTATTTGCACTGCAGTGGCCTTTTAGATACATTTTTTTATTCGTTTGCCATATTCATATTTAATTGTGGGACATTTTTTTTACATCATTTTCCTTTATGGACACTGAAGATTGTTACTAAGCAAGATGATTTGTTTTTAGTTCAGGGTGAGTAATTCATTGGAGCAGACACAGGATTCCAGTGTGCATGTGACACTAAAAAAAATATGTGGCTCTGAGACAAAAGTGATCCTCAGCCTCGGCAAGAAGAGAATTCTGATTGGCTGTATACAAAGTGTAAAGAAAAAGGCCAAGTTTTGAGGCATTTTGGACCAAGCACCAAAGGGACTATATTTTACTAAAACAAGTACATTATTTTAATATTATTTTGTGGATTGGCAAACTAAAAAAGGCACCTATGTTATTAGGTCTGGTCAATTATTATTTTTAATATGCAGATTCTCTTTTAATGAAGTGATGTATAACGATTATACGCTTATAAGCAAAACCTACAAAGGTACTTAAAGGAATAGTCTAGTCAAAATTAAACTGCCATGATTCTAATTTACTCCTATTATCAAATTTTCTTCGTTCTTTTGGTATCTTTATTTGAAAAAGCAAGAATGTAAGCATAGGAGCCGGTTCATTTTTGGTTCAGCACATAGGTAGCACTTTCTGATTGGTGTCTGAAATGTAGCCACCAATCAGCAAGCGCTACCCAGGTTCTGAACCAAAAATGGCCCGGCTCCTGTGCTTATATTCAAATAAAGATACCAAGAGAACGAAGACAAATTGTTGCTTAAAATTGCCTGCTCTGTCTAAATAAAAAAAGTTTAATTTTGACGACTATTCCTTAAAAAATTTGGGATTCAGGTATCCTTGGCTAGATCCTGGTCAACTCAAAATTGATAACAAAAGTTCTACAACATTGTTCAGTATTTGGACAAGAAACGCCAACATTTGGCTTTCATGATTCAGGTAGAGCATGCAATTTTAAACAACTTTCCAATTTACTTCAATTATCTAATTTGCTTAGATTACTTGGTATCCTTTGCTGTAAAGGACACTTAGGTAGGCTCAGGAGCTGGGAGCTAGCTGGTGATTGGTAGTTGCAACATATACTGTATATCTGTAATCATTGACTCACTAGTAGTGCATTGTTGCTCTTCAATAAATGAATAGAAGTAAACTGGAAAGTTGTTTAAAAATGCATGTTCTATCTGAATCATAAAAGAAAAAATTGGGTTTCATGTCCCTTTAAGCACAGAGGCAGCTCCCAAGCATTAGCAATTGTTACTTTCTATGGGAGTTGATGTAGCATAATAGAAACAGTGTTCTATGACTATAATATGCTATTATGTGCAGTAACACACAGTACTCCCCACAGATTCCTTTCTCATAGCAAGTTGTACAACTATTTGATGTACATAAAACTAAATAAAAACTAAAATATCCTGTTTATTGAGTTAATCCTTAAAACAATTTAGCCCTAACTGCTGCTCATCTAATGCTAAATAAAATAAACCTAAAAGTGACTTCCCATCATAACAAACAACCCTAACCATCAGATCCTGTACCCTTGCAAGCAAATATCCCATCCTAACACCCCCCCATGAGACGCCACCCACCATGGCAACACCTATAACATTAACCAATGGGAAAGGTAATCAGACTTAAATGCACAAGCATTTCTAGTGAAATGATTATGTGAAGAAATGTTAAAGGCGCCTAGTGTTATTATGTATAAATTACAGCAGAACGATACCTAAACAATGTATTATCCAAGTGTGTGCAATCAAATGATAATAATAATTGCAAAAGTAGTGAAATGCTTGTGCAATGCCACTCCCTGCTGATTGGTGGCTGCATATATATGCCTCTTCTCATTGGCTCTCAGTTGAGCATTCCTGTTCTTTTAACAAATGTTACCAAGATAATGAAGCTGGTTTGATAATAGAAGTAAACTGGAAATGTGTTTTAAATTGCTTGCTCTATCTGTATCATAGAAGTTGAATTTTTACTTTACTGTCCATTTCGATTATTAACAAAAAGGAACTTACATTTTCGCATGCACTTATTTTTTGTGTCATATATAATATTTTAAGTGCTTCAGTTTCCAAGAAGAATTCCAGAAATTCATAAAAACCACAGAATTAAAGATGTGATATAATAAAAGATCGATCAGATGAAATGTTTCCTGAAGAACTGAGAAAAAAAGCACTTACTTTGAAGCTATCATTATTAATTTAATGTTGGGCACTTACCAAATATAATGATGATTCTACATAAACCTGAAATAAAAGAGGCTTAAAATAGCAGAATGATATTTCTGTAGAAACAAAAACATAATATTAAAATAGTTTTTTTTCATTTTATTTAAATTGAGTTACAATAGAATAGCAATATTATCAAAATACTCAAGATAATGCATTGGATAGAAAATCTGCTTTGCCTTTTACAAAAGTGGAATCCAAATATATTACATAAAGAGATGGTAAACTATGCCTACCTCGAATTAGCGATCTTAAATGAAGTCCCAAAACAATGTGAGTTTAATTCATCAAATCCGCATATTCGCTGTATATATCTAAATATTGTCGATTATATATCTACATTTTTTATATCCATCCTCCTCCCGTAGATCGTCCGCCATTGTTTTAGTCCAGTCACGTTTTTTAGACAACCAATGACACACCAGGCCACTCGGCGACACACCCCTAACGAAATACGCCCTTCTAGAGTTATGCGCATGCCCTACTTTGTGTATCTCTGCATAACACTGCTCTAGCCTCGATTTTTGCGCATGCTCAAGATCCAGTTATGTATGGCATAGTTATCTAACGCATGAGCAGAGAGAGGAACGAAGGTTGACATGCCAGTGCTGTGACGTGGAGAGTGGTGTTTCAGCTCTCTTGTCGGGATGAAGGTAATACCAGGAAGTAATGCATGGGGAGGAGCAATGAGCGTTACGACTCTGTGAGTAAAATATTAATTTATTATACATACGAACATCATAATTTAAAAAATATATGGGCGAATTGTGTGATCAATACTTACACCTAGATTTTGAGTTTTGTCTGTAACGACACGCGTAGCTAACGCTGGCTATTTTTTCCCTGCACCTTTTAAATACCGCTGGTATTTAGAGTTCACAGAAGGGCTGCGTTAGGCTCCAAAAAGGGAGCGTAGAGCATAATTTACTGTCACTGCAACTCTCAATACCAGCGGTGCTTACGGACGCGGCCAGCTTCAAAAACGTGCTCGTGCACGATTCCCCCATAGAAAACAATGGGGCAGTTTGAGCTGAAAAAAAACCTAACACCTGCAAAAAAGCAGCGTTCAGCTCCTAACGTAGCCCCATTGTTTCCTATGGGGAAACACTTCCTATGTCTGCACCTAACACCCTAACATGTACCCCGAGTCTAAACACCCCTAACCTTACACTTATTAACCCCTAATTTCCCGCCCCCGCTATCGCTGACCCCTGCATATTATTATTAACCCCTAATCTGCCGCTCCGTACACCGCCGCAACCTACATTATACCTATGTACCCCTAATCTGCTGCCCATAACACAGCCGACCCCTATATTATATTTATTAACCCCTAATCTGCCCCCCACAACGTTGCCTCCACCTACCTACAATTATTAACCCCTAATCTGCCGACCGGACCTCACCGCTACTATAATAAATGTATTAACTCCTAATCCGCCTCACTACCGCCTCAATAACCCTATAATAAATAGTATTAACCCCTAATCTGCCCTCCCTAACATCGCCGACACCTATCTTCAAGTATTAACCCCTAATCTGCCGACCGGACCTCACCGCTACTCTAATAAATTTTTTAACCCCTAAAGCTAATTCTAACCCTAACCCTAACACCCCCCTAAGTTAAATATAATTTAAATCTAACGAAATAAATGAACTCTTATTAAATAAATTATTCCTATTTAAAGCTAAATACTTACCTGTAAAATAAACCCTAATACAGCTACAATATAAATTATAATTATATTGTAGCTATTTTAGGATTAATATTTATTTTACAGGCAACTTTGTAATAATTTATTTAATAAGAGTTAATTTATTTTGTTAGATTTAAATTATATTTAACTTAGGGGGGTGTTAGGGTTAGGGTTAGAATTAGCTTTAGGGGTTAAAACATTTATTAGAGTAGCGATGAGGTCCGGTCGGCAGATTAGGGGTTAATACTTGAAGTTAGGTGTCGGCGATGTTAGGGAGGGAAGATTAGGGGTTAATACTATTTATTATAGGGTTATTGAGGCGGGAGTGAGGCGGATTAGGGGTTAATACATTTATTATAGTAGCGGTGAGGTCCGGTCGGCAGATTAGGGGTTAATACTTGAAGTTAGGTGTCGGCGATGTTAGGGAGGGAAGATTAGGGGTTAATACTATTTATTATAGGGTTATTGAGGCGGGAGTGAGGCGGATTAGGGGTTAATACATTTATTATAGTGGCGGTGAGGTCCGGTCGGCAGATTAGGGGTTAATAATTGTAGGTAGGTGGAGGTGACGTTGGGGGCGGCAGATTAGGGGTTAATAAATATAATATAGGGGTCGGCGGTGTTAGGGGCAGCAGATTAGGGGTACATAGGGATAACGTAGGTGGCGGCGGTGTGCGGTCGGCAGATCAGGGGTTAAAAAAATTTAATAGAGTGGCGGCGATGTGGGGGGGCCTCGGTTTAGGGGTACATAGATAGTTTATGGGTGTTAGTGTACTTTAGAGCACAGTAGTTAAGAGCTTTATAAACCTGCGTTAGCCCAGAAAGCTCTTAACTACTGACTTTTTTCTGCGGCTGGAGTTTTGTCGTTAGATTTCTAACGCTCACTTCAGCCAAGACTCTAAATACCAGCGTTAGAAAGATTCCATTGAAAAGATAGGATACGCAAATGGCATAGGGGGATCTGCGGTATGGAAAAGTCGCAGCTGGAAAGTGAGCGTTAGACCCTTTCCTGACTGACTCTAAATACCAGTGGTAGCCCAAAGCCAGCGTTAGGAGCCTCTAACGCTGGTTTTGACGGTTAACGCCAAACTCTAAATCTAGCCGTTAGAGAATAAAAATGTATTGCTCAATTAGTAAAAAATGACCATCACTTTAATACAAAATAAAATAAAATGATCTAATAATTAACTTTTCATTTAAGTTTTTAAAGGGATATGAAACCCCTAGGCTTCCTAGGGTCTTCATAAAAACAAGGTCATGTAACGTTTTCTGTCTTACCAATGCCATGCTTAATGTTAGTCGTCAATCCTACTGCTAATGTGTAGTTGTGTTAAGTGCAGGGCCGCCATAAGGTAGTGAAAGGGGTTTCTGGTGTCAGGGGTCGGAGTAGTTGTACTTTTTCACTAGATTTGAATCACACACAGGAACAAGTAGGTAGGCTGAGTAGGGCAGTGCTGACGATGTCTGCTGTAGGAACTGTCACTTTTTGAGGGTGTGTATTTCAAATGCTGTTGGTAAATATTAATTGCACAAAAGGAAATTATGATCAGTGTTAAAGGGACACTCAAGTCAAAGTTAAACTTTCATGTTTCAGATAGAGAATGCAATGTTAAACAACTTTCCAATTTACTTCCATTTACAAAATGTGCACAGTATTTTATATTTACACTTTTTGAGTCACCAGCTCCTACTGAGCATGTGCAAGAATTCACTTATTATACGTATATGCATTTGTGATTGGCTGATGGCTGTCACATGATACAGGAGGAGTGGAAATAGTCTAAACTTTAAATGAGTAGTAGATTATTTTCTGACAAATTCAAAGTTAGAGAGAGAGAGAGAGATTAGAGAGAAAAAGTAAAAGTGGAGAGGAAGATAGTTTTATGAGAGTGGAGTAAACAAAAAAAAAGAGATATCAGAGAGGAGAAACAAGCTCCGTATGGAAATTTATCAAGCTCCGTATGGAAACAGAAGTTATGAAGCAGCTCCACAACCTATCCACCTGTTCTGAGGCGGCGGACAGAAATCGACAGAAATCAACCCGATCGGGTTGATTGACACCCCCTACTAATGACCGATTGGCCACGAATCTGCAGGGGGCGGTATTGCACCAGCAGTTCACAAGAACTGCTGGTGCAATGAAAAATGCAGAGAGCGCATGCTGTCGACATTTATCGATGTGCAGCAGACATGATCCACAATATCGGATCATGTCCGCTTGCGCTATAATAAATATGCCCCAAAGAGTGTAAAGAAAAGATATGACCTGAGAGATAAGGGAGAGGGTAAAAATATAGATAGAAGAGAGGAGGGAGGGGAGAAACATAGTTAAGAGAGAGAAGGTAGAGATGATAATTATTAAAAAAAAAAAATCTCCTGGTCTGCTATGACCTTCCATAACTGTTACTACTCTCTTTCTCCATTCTCTCACTTCAACAACTTCCTGTTTCTATCCAGCTGTTGTCTTACCCAGAACCACCAAGTTGATGTTGCTAAATGCTATGCGCTTATGTTAGTTAATCTATTACTGTATGTAGCATTATTTAATTGGTTAAGGTATAAAATAAAAATATTAATTAATGACTGCACAATAATGTGTTTCACAATGGCTAAATATATGCAAAGAGAGGGTGGAGTAGTGGGTGTGGTGTGGGCAGGTAGAGGGTAGGATCAGAAGTGGCGAGTAACATTTTGGACTGAAATGTTGACCTCTGCAGTCGACAATAATCATATTTACAATATATTAAGAACTCAAATTCATGATCACAATATTCATATTTCACAATATTACTATCGCATTTTTGCATTTTCTTATATCTCAATATTGCGACCTCGTTTTTGCATTTGTAATAAATATGCACAATCATGTTTTACTTATAATTTTGCGATCGCATTGTAGCAAACATGTTCTATACTAATATATATCTATAGATATAGATATATTTTAATATTAATATAGAACGTTTGCTACAGTGTGATCACAATATTATAAGTTAACACGATCACACAACCGAGATCGCAATATAATGAAACACGAAAATGCAATTGCATAATTGTGAAATACGAAAACTTGCAAACTCGATTGCAATGTTGTGAAATATGAAAGCATGAAAACGCGATCATAATATTGTGCAATATAAATATGCAATCGTGAATGCACGTTCTCAATATAATGTAAATATAAATATTGTGAGCATGCTATCGCAATAAGTAAAAATAAACGCCTAAGGACGCAATAGAAGATAAGTACAATCACGTGTACAGTTTACATACATTTTGTAACATTATACTATACAATACATATACATTAAACAATGTATATACGTCTATCATGTAGCCACCATCCCCCATCTCCTATAGGTGTATTATTGATATGTTTAATTAACTATTGTATTGTCAGAACAGGGGTTGAGTTTCTGTTGATACATGCAAATTATATTGTCATATAGTACCGTGTAAAGGGATCATTTACATTACACCTTCGATTTAGGGGCAATGCTGCTTTGAATATATCAGCGGTATAAGAGCAGCATCACACCCCACTGAAATGTATGGTAAGACGCCTCTGGGTGATGCTACCTTTAAACAGTACTGGCAAACCTTTTGAATATTTCACCGGCTTTCTCGACATGGCAACTGATCCCTTTAGAATATCTCACCACCTTGTGGCACTCTGGGCCTCTATGACCTCTCTCCTCTGTATCTCTCTCTCAGTTTTTTCTGTTTCTCTCTACTCTTCGTTCTCATCTTGTCTCCTAAATCTCTCTCTAATCTCCTCCTCATCTCTCTCTGTCTCTGTCATCCTCCTCTTTTTTGTCTCTCCTCCTCTCTTCTCTTTCTTTCTGTCCTCTTTTCCTTTTTTTATCTCTTCTTTCTCTCTGTCATCTTGTCTTTGTCCCCTTCCCCTCTGTTTTCTCTCTTTTTCTCTCTGTCTCCTCTCTTTTTTTCTCCCTCTACCCCTCTCTTATCTTTCTCTGACCATTCATCTTTCTCTCTGCTCTCTCTTATCTGTCATCTTTCCTTCCTCTGTTTCTCTTTTCTCTCTTACTTCTTTTCTCTCTCTGCCATCTCTTCTCTCCCACAGTTTTCTTTTTCTTCCACCTATCCTCTTCTTCATGCTATCTCTATCCTCTCTGTTCTTTTTCATTCTCTCATCTTTCTTATTTATGTTTGTCTCTCTATCCTATCTCTTCCCTCTCTCTCCTTCTGTATTTCATTCTCTTCCACCTCCCTTATTTCATGATTTTGTCTTTCTCCTTTCTGTTCTTCTTTCTGCCCCTCATCTCCTCACCCTCTATTTTCTCTTCACCTCCTCTCTTCTCTCTCTCCACCTCCTCTTTTCTATCTCTTTCTTCCCCTCTCTTCTTTCTTCCTCTTTTTTTTGGCTCTATCCTCTTCTTCTTTTTCATGTCCTCTTCTTTCGCCTACACCTTGGCCCAGCATGTGAAATTAATAAAGAGTATATTTCCTCTATGAAGTATCTGCTCTCATGGTCATGCCTCACTGTTTCAAAGCTGATGAGGTTGTCTTGTTTTTAATTTTCTTTCCTTTCTTTTTAACTTTTTCATAGTTTTTGTGTGTATATTTTAGCATGGACTGTTTTATAGATGGTTTATTTTTTCAGTTTTAATTAGTTTGTTCTGTAATTCTTTAAGGCATTTTCGTGAAGCTGGTATCCTTGATGCTGGAACTCGCTCTATGCATTGAGAAGTCATTGAGAAGTCATTGAGAAGTCATTACATCTAGACCAGAGTGAGTAATATCAATAGTTCCTGTAAATTAAAATTAGGAGAAGAATGATCTGGACTATTACAAGTTATGTGAGCTATGGTGAGAATGGTGTCGTAATTATCTAATTATGGGCCAGATTATGAGTAGAGTGCAAACGTTTGCGCGCAAGTGATGAGAGGTTTATTGCATGTGTTTGCACTCGTTGGGCTTACCGCTGGTATTACGAGTTGAAAGTAAATGTGATCGCTTGAGCACAATCGAAATTTACGCTAGAATGATTACGCGTCCTCAGCGCTCTGGTTAACTGTTTTACGAAACTAAAAATATTGCACACAAAAGTTATGCGGGTTCAAAGATATGAGGTCTCAAGGCAGACAAAGGGCTTTAACATTGAGACACATAAACACATATACATGTCTAAAGATTTATTTATATGTGTAACTATGTTTTTACAGATATATTCACATATTAACACATACATTCATATTTACACATATATAGACATATATACTGTATAGGAATACACGAAAAAGCATATTTATGCAATATTCATATTTAATAATTTACTTTAAATATTTGTCATTCCAAAGTTCTGCACATAGCAGAATATTTTTTTATGTATTTATAAATAGATATTCCTATGTATATCTGAATATATCTATACATATATACAAACTTGGATATAGATCACTTCTGTAGTTGGACTCCCTGAGAATAAACTATATGAAAACTTGACAGAATTGATTTTAATAACACTAGTTAAACTATTGGGTATTCCCCCCAAACATCCTTCTATTATAGTAGAGTGGATACATAGAATTGGGGGGCAATCATCTAATAGTAATAGAGAACAGAGAGCAAGACCAGTTATTGCTAAATCTCTTAAAGGGACACTGAACTCAAATTTTGTCTTTCGCAATTCAGATAGAGCATGCAATTTTAAGCAACTTTCTAATTTACTTCTATTATCAATTCTTCTTTGTTCTCTTGCTATCTTTATTTGAAAAGAAGGCATCTAAGCTTTTTTGGGGTTTCAGAACTCTGGACAGCACTTTTTTATTGGTGGATGAATTTATCCACCAATCAGCAAGGACAACCCAGGTTGTTCACCAAAAATGGGCCGGCATCTAAACTTACATTCTTGCATTTCAAATAAATATACCAAGAGAATGAATAAAATTTGATAATAGGAGTAAATTAGAAAGTTGATTAAAATATCATGCTCTGAATGACGTTCTATCTGGAGGAAGAGGAGGAGCTTGCACGCAAGCCTCTGTGCAAGCAGTAGATTCTGGCCCACTGCAGCTCTCCTAAGTGGCGGTTTGATCGCGCCAGGATTCCCTATCGTTTAGAAGGGAGAACTCAGCTGCAGTCACCCCTGAGGATCGAGGTGATTCCCCCCATAGCGCAATCAACATTGGCGCTAGTAAGAACTTTATGCCCGGAGCCTGGAGCAAAAGGTCGCTCAGCCAGGCTCCCCTTATGGTCTTGGAGCTTCCACAATCTCCCGCTCTGTAACACGCACCCTCCCCCGCCAGCCCCTGGAAGACTTGTGCCGGGTGCTCGTCACTCACCTCGCTTACTTAGCTTGGGATCGCTGAAGCTGTCAAACACATCCCACCATTAGACGCTGCCCGCCTGCACGCTTGTTTGCGCTCCCCGCCCACCGGTGCTGCGTGCGGGGAGTAGCTTGACCAAGGTATCTACGGAAAGACAACTGACCTGAACGGCGGCTGTTTCCCTTTTGTTTTTTGTATTTGATTTACCTCCCCACCGATGTTGCGAGGAGGAATCGAGTTTGGAAAGTGCCAACTTCAGGAATTCGAGTAACCCACTCCTGTTTATTTGCTAAGGCTACGGCGGCGGTGAGGACCTGCTGAGTCGGAGGCTAACTAGTAAAGCATAGCCGTTAGCTCTCTTTACAAAGCCCCATCAGAGAAAGGTTGGATCCAAGACGACATCGCATCAAAGGGGTGAGTGCGAGTAACCCGTTTAATTTACCATAGAGGGGGGAGAGGAGTTGCAGACGGGGAAGAGGAAGAGGAGAGGAAGAGGTTGAGGAAACTTGAAAGCATAAGAGACTGTAATCTAATCTAAAGAAGAAAATAAAGCCTGATGCTAGCTGAATGTTCTCCCTGATAAATCAATTTTTTATGCAAAATGTTAGCTGGCAAATATTAACAGATCTCTACAATTTTGTATGGGGATCTCTTAGCTAAATAACCTTGCAAGGACCAAACGAAGAGGTCTCAAAACTAATCCATTAAGGGAAGGAAGTTATCGTTTGATATAATAAAAAGCTGAACAATATTATACGAACTGACTTAGACTTTCCTGGCAATTATCTGGACTAAATCTATACTGACACACAAGAGTTTCTCACTGTATTTATTTTGTAATTTTTTTTTTTACAAACATTTAAGATTTGTTATGTGTATGTTCATTTTCTGTAAAATGGTGTGCTACATAGTTAGCTAATTACTCATTGGTTCAGCAGGAGAGGAGAGGGAATAGGGACCTCAGAGGGTCTACGAATTAAGCAGAGGTATCTACAGGGAACCCCTGTGTAATCACCCCCTGACAGGGGAAAGGGTTAAAATTTAATCTGGGGTTGCCAGAGTTTTCCCTCAATACACGCAATTAAAACATTCATCAAAAAAAAAAACACTTGAGATAAGGTCATATTCATTCTCAAGACAAATCTGGTCCTTCCAGAGAGGTAACCCCTAATTTTCTCATAGCTTCTCTTAGGAGAGGGTTAAAGTAACTTATAATTTACTCTTTTTTCCTTAAACAAGGGAGGATCACTGCTTTAACCACACCTAGTAAATTTGATTAGTAATTTTTTGAAGGCTGGGGCACATATACCTTACATTGAATGTGCAGCTATGTCATTGTTTAACATTATTATACTCATTGATGGTTTTGTGGCATTTTGAGTTTTGAGAGGGGGTCCATATTGCTCAATTTCTGCGCCGCTAAATTTTCTTATTCTAATCGCCATTCCTGGTCTTCTGGGTTTCCCCCCCCCCCCCCTTTTTTTTTTTTTTTTCCCTCCTCCCAATCACACGCAATCACTACCCCAATATACCCTCCACACTTCAGCCACGCAATCACTCACGGCTAATTCCCCTCACCCCACTCCCCTACCACAATCCACTCCTTTGTTCTCCCTTTTTTTTTTCTCCATCTCACACCCCCCTCCCCCCACACTCACATCACCTCCCAATTGGGCTTTCAGCCCTCTTACATGAGGCACTCGACTTCCTTTTTTTCTCTCGTTTTTCTTTCACTTAATGGATAAATTTGTCACTCCTAAACACAATCTAGGCATGACGACCAAGAATAAGGACCGCAGAAATAAGAATTTCGCAGAAGCTCTAGTCGAGAATAGCAGAGAAAGTACTCCCTCGAAGACTCATAAAGTCACAGCAACGCAAGACAACCAAGACTTGGTAGCCAGCATCTTAGAAGCCATTTCCCCAAAATTTGAATCACTAAGGAAAGAAATTAAACAAGACTTATCATCCCTCACAACAGAAATCAGACAATTCTCTGTAAGAATACAAGAGGTTGAGCAACGTGTCTCCGACATTGAAGACACAACAAACACATACTTACCCATGATAGAAAACAATCAAAGTGAGATCATAAAACTCCAAGCAAAGTTAGACGACCTGGAGAACAGGTCTAGGAGAAATAATCTTAGGATTATTGGAGTTCCTGATCCCTCTATGTTAGAAGATCTCCAGAACTTCATGACTAAAATTTTACCTGCTTTGTTAAAAATTCCCCCAAACTCTTCACCTTTCATAATTGAGAGAGTCCATCGCTTAGGGAGAGCCTCAGACAATGCACTTAACACTAGTAGACCTAGACCAATCATATCAAGATTCCTAAACTTTCAAGACAAGGAACTATACTTACATCACTATCGGAAAAACCAACCAATTATGTATGAAGGTAACAGGATACTCCTCTTCCAGGACTTCTCAACAGAGACCTCCAGGAAGAGGAGAGAATTCACCCCACTATGTGGGAAACTGATTAAGGAAGGCTGGCAGGCAACTGTTGTCTATCCTGCTAGACTTAAGATAAAACACAAAGAACAAATTTTCTTCTTTGATTCAATGGAAGAAGCAGTGAAAAAGTTAGAGGAATATGGTTTTAAACATTAATAAGGATAGTCCTCGACTTGATTGTTATATAGTTTATAATGTCCATGGGTCTCTCTTCTCTTGGTATAGTAACTTATAAGCAAGATTCCCTTCTCCTTTCATTTTTCCTATCTCTTTTGTTTCCCCCCCCCTTTTTTTTTTTTTCTTCTTCTTTTCTCTCCTCTCTCTCTCTCTCTGCCTCCCGAACCGCTAGTTTTTATCCTATTATTTACCTGTGGGTGATTCTTCTTTGCTTTGAGATGTTAGGATCTGTGGCTCATCCCAGAAATAGAATGATATGTTAAAAATCACATCATGGAACGTAGGGGGCATAACCTCACCGGTAAAACGAAAGACCATTCTATCGCATTTACAGAAATTAAACACTACAATAGCACTATTGCAAGAGACACACTTAAACACTGAGGAGTCCATAAAACTAAAGCAGTCCTGGGTAGCAGAAGCTCTGGTTGCCCCATCACCAGATAGGAAAAAAGGAGTTGCGATCCTTCTAGGGAAAAGCTTAGTTTACGAAAAATTGCTCACCATTATAGACCCTTGCAGCAGATTTCTGATTCTAAAGTTAAAATCTCAGGGCCTGATATATACCATTTGTAATCTCTACGCACCGAATATTATCGATTATCATTTTTGGGATACTCTTCAGGCACAACTTTTACAAGTCAGCGAGGGCCATTTAGTCATAGCGGGGGATTTTAATATGGCCCCATGTTTTTCCCTGGACAGGTACAGATATAAAGGAGCAATTAGGAAAACAAAAAAAGATAACCTTGAAATGAAACTATTTAACAATATACAGCACACATTAGCAGTAAAAGATATTTGGAGGACACAGAATCCCCAGGTTAAAGCTTATACATGTCACTCGAGAGCGACTAAGAGTCTTTCCAGAATTGACCTGATGTTAATAAATAATAGCTGCCTCCAAACAGGTCCAAAAGCCACTATAGCAGAAATTTGTATCTCGGATCACGCCCCAATAATGTTAGACATCCCACTCAATCGTAAAAATTCTATGGGTTCACGTTTTTTTTATCCCAAACATCTAAATAACAACATAGACTTTCGAGAATGGTTAAAACTTAGGTTAGAGGAATTTTTCAGATTGAACATAGGCTCAGTCTCTAGCCCTGCGATCCTTTGGGAGACCGCAAAAGCGGTGATAAGGGGGGATATCATAGCATACACAGCCAAACTACATCGACAATCCAAACAGAAGGAAACTCAATTATTTTTCTCAGTAACAACTGCATATGATAGATATTTAAATTCTCCAACTAGGGGTAAATGGGACGAATATATAAAAGCAAAGAAGGAACAAGACTCTTATCTTACTACACAAACAATATATTCTGATTTAAAATACCAATCAAATTTGTACAAATTTGGGAACAAAGCTGGTAAAATGCTCTCAAAATTTGTAAAAAATGCCAAACAATCTAATATAATTCAGAGTCTTCAAATCGAAGAGAGCACATTAACCTCAACAGAAGAAATTCTAGACTCATTTCTCCAGTACTATAAACATATCTATGCACCATCAACCACGGACAAGGTAGCGCAAGAAAGATTCTGGGACAATCTTCCCATAATAAAAGGCGAAACTGACTTTTTATCCAACTTAAACACCCCAATTACAGAAACAGAAGTATCTCAGTCGATTTATGAGTTAAAATTAGAAAAAACACCAGGTCCAGACGCAATCCCTAACGAATTTTATAAAAGCATGAATGAATTAATTACCCCTCATCTTACAACTCTGTTCAATTATTTTTATCAAGAAAACACTCAGATCCCTCCCAATTTCTTAGAATCACACACCATTTTCATCTTAAAACCTGGGAAGAACCCACAAAAAAGAGAATCATATAGGCCCATCGCACTGCTTAACTCTGATTACAAAATATTTACATCAATTTTAGCCAGGAGACTGCAGAAAGGTTTACCTGAAATCATACATAACGATCAAGCCGGATTTTTGAACAATCGGAGCTCAGCGGCTAAAATTAGACAACTTCTCCAGATTATTGAATATTTTAAAAACTCTGAAGATAACTTTCACACTTCATATCCAGATGCAGCAGTAATTGCAATAGATGCCGAAAAGGCTTTCGATAGCATAAACCACCAACATTTACTTGACACATTAACTAGATACGGATTTTCAAATAATTTTCTCACCCTAGTCAAAAATCTTTGTACGCAAGCATTTACAAGCTTGATTATACATGGTCAGATTACAGGCAAAATCAAGCTAGGAAAAGGCACCAGACAAGGGTGTCCATTATCACCTTTGCTCTTTGATTTAGCAATCGAAACTTTAGCAACAAAAATTAGGCAAAATCTGGAAGGTATCTCAATTGGTATTAAAGAGGCTAAAGTAGCCCTATATGCAGATGATCTTTTGGTGTACTTAGCAAACACCAATGAGAATATTCCAATATTGCTAAATATAATTGAGACCTTTGGTCTTTTCTCTGGCTACAAAATGAATAGCACTAAATCAGAATTATTATGGCTAAGGAGAAAAAATAATTCGCTAACCGACAACTCTTTTAAAACAGTCTCTAAATCATTTAGATATCTTGGGATCATTATATCAGCGGACCCGCGGGAATGGTATACATTAAATTTTACTCCCACTCTACAGCTAATAATACAACAGATGAAGAGCTGGCAAAATCTCCCCTTATCAATAGCAGGACGAATAGCACTGTTTAAAATGGTGTTATTGCCCAAAATAGGGTATCTATTTCAAAATCTCCCTTTACTCTTAAAAGCATATGATATCAAGAAGTTTTACACAGCCCTCCGTCACTTTATATGGCAAGCCAAAAAACCAAGAATCTCATTGAAGAGATTAACACTTCCCAAGCAAAAAGGTGGAATGACCCTACCAGATCTCCAGATATACAATCTAGTCTTTCTGGGTCGCATAGCGACAGACTGGCTAGCTAGATCAAATCACTTTACTGATTACGATTTAGATCAAAGTCTGACAAATCCGTTATCCCCAGTCTCACTTTTACATACTCCTCCGCAAAAAGTACCCAAACGAATAAAAGCCCTGAAGACTATACACACGATAATAGTAGCCTGGAGGAACATAGGGGCTCATATCCAGGTAAATACTCAAATTCCAGTCTACCAAACCTTTTTAGGGAACCCTGAATTTCAGGAGGGAACACAAGATCAAATCTTATTAGGTTGGCACAATCAAGGATTAACTAAGATCTCACAGTTTTTTAAACAAGAGTCAGGTACCATCAAATCAATTGTAGAATTAAAATTGGAATTTAAGGTTAAAAATCAGGAATTTTTTATGTATCTTCAAACCAGGCATTATGCGTGGCAATTAATTAATAAACACAGGTGGAAGTGGAAATGGGATAAGCTAGAAAATTGGGTATCACTAAACAGAGCAGGACTCTTTTCAATAACTACATGGTATAATCTTTTAGTTTCCCACAAAGGAAATGACAATCTAACAAGATTAGCGCAGAATTGGGAAAATCAGGTTAATATAAATGATGGATTGCAGATCGCTAGGTCAATTCAATTAGCCATGGAAACAACCCTGTCCGAGACCTGGAGAGAGTCACATTTAAAACTATTATACCAAACATATTACACTCCCGAGAGGGGCTACAGATGGTATAATCTGAATTTCAATAAATGTCCCAAGTGTAGTCTCCATGCCGCAAATCTAGATCATATGGTATGGGATTGTCCAAAAATCTCACAACTATGGTATAAAATAGAGTATTGGATAAATAAAACTTTGAAAATTACTCCATATAAGTTAATAAAGACCCATGTCATTGTTCTGGTTGACAGGAATGGCGGGTTTACAGATTTTAAAATTGTGAACCTGATAATTCTAGCAACCAGAAACTTAATATTTAAGAACTGGAAAAGTATAACAGTACCTTCAATTACAGAAATTAAAAACTATCTCAGAAAACAATACTTAATCGAACAGAAAGCCACAGTAGTACATTCAGAAAGAGAATTGAGAGCTCTCCTTGATAAATGGGCAAAATTTATCAAGATCTTTTCACCTGCCGAAGTCCAATATTTAATATTCCCCTTCAGAAACACTGAGTTGGTTTTATTGGGAGACTGGTGAGGGAGGCGGCAGGAGAGAGGGTGTAGAGATAGGAGATAGTCTTGTTTCCTTTTTTTTTCTTTCTTTCCTCTCTTCTTTCTTTCTTTTTTCCTTTTCCCCCGTGTCAGGTTACCTTCCCTGTTTGGTCATATTGCGAGTTACATATGACCAACCTGAACTAGTTTGTACATCATTTTAAATTAAATTTTCTTTTTCCTTGTATAAGAGATATATTAAGTTTTAGATCTTCTGATTGTCAGGTTCAATCTCCGTAGTGTGATTATTGTGAATTTGATAAAAGGAGGTTAGCATAGTTATTTCTATTGTACTAGATTAGAAAGCATGCGTTCAATGTCTTTTTCTTGTGAAACTGAAACAATATTGCTTTATTCTTTATTCTTGATTTTTTTTCCTCTGTATTATGCTAAAATAACCTCAATAAAAAAGTTATTGAAAAAAAAAAAAAATATCATGCTCTATCTGAATCTTGAAAGAAAAAAATTTGGGTTCAGTGTCCCTTTAACTTTCAAGATAAAGTTACTCTGATGCAATACTATCGGAAATCCCAACCTATCTTATTAGGAGGCGTTAAAATATTTATTTTCCAGGATTTTTTTCATATGAGACATCCTTAAAGAGAAAAAAAATGTCACCCATATGCACTAAACTCATCAACTAGGAATTCAAGCCACTATAGTTTATCCAGCCAAATTAAAAATTACACTGAATGATCAAATTAGTTTTTTTTTATAATCCTAAGGATGCTGAGAAATTTATGACAGAAAATGAATTAGTATAATTGTATAGAAATAAGAAATATTTATTTCTCTTTTTTTTTCTCTTCTCTCTTACTTTTTTTATGCTTTCAGGGTTGGCGCCTCCTTAAACTTAGTAAAGCAGGGGGGTTTCCCCCTTTGTTGTGTATGTACAAAAAAAAGGGAAAAGAAGCTATGTGTTTGGCTTCATGGTGGGGTAGGGTGGACTTTTTTTTCTCTCTTCCCTCATATAAAGGTTAGAATATGAATGATCATAATACTTTAAATATAGTGTCTTGGAACATAGGGGGCATTACTTCTCCCATCAAACGGAAAACAGTTCTTGTACACCTCAAAAGATTAAAGTGTGACATAGATTTTTTACAGGAAACTCACTTAGATTTAGTTGAAGCGGCAAAATTAAAAGCTTCCTGGTTTGTAGAGGTTATTGCCTCTCCAGGTGTTAATAGGAAAAGAGGAGTAGCCATTTTTTCTTTTAGGGAAGAAGATTAATCATCAGATACTACAGGTTTATACAGACCCAGAGGACAGGTATCTTCTCCTGAAATTAAAAATAGCCAACCTTATCTATACATTTTGTAATATTTATGCTCCAAATGCTATTAGCTCAAGTTTTTGGGATTCTGTCCAGGTGAAGATATTACAATGTTCGCAGGGTTATCTTATTGTTGGAGGAGACTTCAACATGGCTCCTCAATATCCCTTGAACAGGAACAGAAAAAAAGTTCCTCTAACCAAAACTAAAAGAGATGCTCTAGAGACTAAATTGTTTAGAAATATTTTTCTAAACATGGCAGTTAGGGATATTTGGAGGACACAAAATCCGGATGTCAGAGAATTCACGTGCTTGTCCAAAGTATATAAATCGCTTTCCAGGATCTATTTATTTTTAGTAGATGACAAAACAGCTAAGTTACACATTAAAGCAGATTTACACCCTATTTGCCTTTCAGATCATACTCCAATCTCTCTCCTAGTTGCCACCTCCAACCATTGTCCTACATCTACACGTTTCCCCCCCCCCAAAGTATATCTGTACTGATATAAAATGTATAGATTTTCTTAAAAAGAAGTTTGATGAATTCTTACAGTTCAACTGTGACTATACAGTTAAACCAGTGGTATTTTGTGATACGGCTAAGGTGGTGTTAAGGGGGGAATACATAATGAAGGAACATTTGCTACAACTCCAGAAGTGGTGTTGCAAGTTTTTACCAAATATTATAATAATTTATATTCCTTTCAGGAATCTAACATGCAACATAGGGATGAATTTTGGGGAAAGGTCAAAAACCCAACCCTATCTTCGAACATGAATGCCCCATTACTGAAAATTAAATAAAAAAAGCTATCAAAATGTATCAACAGATCAAGCACCTGGGTTGGATGCAATCCCCAATGAATTTTATAAAATCTTAGCCCAAAATATTACTCTTTCATTGGAAAATCTTTTAAATTATTTTTATATTGAAAATAAACCTATCCCCCCCCTCAATTTTTCTGCGTCTATGAAGACGTTAAATTTGAAACCAGGAAAGGATCCTACAAAAAAAGCACTCCCTATTCCGATAAAATAATTTCTTCTGACTTAAGGATTATATCGATCGAAGCTGAAAAAGCATTCGACTCTATCCATTATGATCATTTGATATTTTTTTTACTTAAATTCGGATTCAAAGAAAACTTAATTAGATTTATTCATAACCTGTATATCACTCCCATTACAAAATATAATAGTGAATAATAATGTATCACTTGACCAAACTCTCAACACAGGTACACGCCAAGGATGTCCCTTATCTCCTTTTCTCCTCAATATTTCAATTGAACCCCTGGCTATTATGATTAGACAATATCAGGAGGGTATTAAAGTTGGACACAAGGAATTAAAGATCGCTTTGTACGCAGACAATATTATTTTATACATGTCCAATACTAAGATAAATATCCCAAAAGTTCTACTAATTATTGAGTTGTTTGGATCTTTTTCTGGCTGTAAAGTTAATGCCTCAAAATCTGAGATTTTATGGATTAGGAAAAATAGGGATTCAGCTGCTGTAATGCCCTTTAAAGTGGTAACTAAGTGTCCTTTAAGTACTTAGGAATTTTATATATCTCTTCATCCAGAGAACTGGTATAACCTTAATATACTCCCTGTCCTTGATAGAGTCAAAGGCCTCTATGTATGAAGCCGTCTACTTTCCTGCATTCGCCGGCACCAATACGCTCGCCTAAGCTCGCCTACCATCGCTGCCGCGGACCTGAATACGTTCGCCAAAGTTATCAAAAAAGCTGTCAAGAAGCCGCGCACCAAGTACCGAGCAATGAGCAGCAGACTGTTGTTAACTGTAGTCATCGATCTCGCTGCTCATCGGCTTCTTCGCAGCTTTTTTGATAGCCTGTCACTAAGCACCCACACTAAACTACACTGTTTTACCCCCTAAACCGCCACTCCCGGAGCCCCCCACAACTAAATAAAGTTATTACCCCCTAAACCGCCGCTCCTGGACCCCGCCGCAACTATAATAAATGTATTAACCCCTAAACCGCCACTCCCGGACCCCGCCGCCACCTACATTATACCTATTAACCCCTATCCTGCCTCCCACTACACCTCTGCCACCTATATTCAAGTTATTAACCCCTATCCTGCCCCCCATTACACCACCAAAATCTACATTAAACTCATTAACCCCTAAACCGCCGCTCCCGGACCCCGCCGCCACCTATATTAAAGTTATTAACCCCTATCCTGCCCCCCCTATACTGCCTCCACCTATATTAAAATTATTAACCCATAAACCTAAGTCTAACACTAACCCTAACCCCCCCTAACTTAAATATTATTTTAATAGATCTAAATAATATTACTCGTATTAACTAAATTATTCCTATTTAAAACTAAATACTTACCTGTAAAATAAACCCTAAGATAGCTACAATATAACTAATAATTATATTGTAGCTATTTTAGGATTTATATTTATTTTACAGGCAACTTTGTATTTATTTTAACTAGGTACAATAGTTATTAAATAGTTATTAACTATTTAATAACTACCTAGCTAAAATAAGTACAAAATTACCTGTAAAATAAATCCTACAGGTAACACTACACTATCATTAAATAAATTAAATAAATTACCTACAATTACCTAAAATTAAATAAAATAAAATAAACTAAACTATAGTACAAAAAAAACAAACACTGATCGGAACAGCCAATAGAATGCAAGCTCAATCCGATTGGCTGATTGGATCAGCCAATCGGATTGAACTTCAATCTGATTGGCTGATTGAATCAGCCAATCAGATTTTTGCTACCTTATTTCGATTGGCTGATAGAATCCTATCAGCCAATTGGAATTTGAGGGACGCCATCTTGGATGACGTCCCTTAAAGGAACCTTAATTCGTCGTTCAGTTTTCGGTTGAAGAGGATGGCTCCGCGTCGGCTCCTTTGAAGATGGCTCCACTCCGGATGGATGAAGATTGAAGGCGCCGCCTTGATGAAGACTTCTACCAGATGAAGGACCTCCTCTGCGCACCTTGGATGAAGATTTTGGCCCGGTTGGGTAAAGACGGCTCAAGGTAGGATGATCTTCAGGGGGTTAGCGTTAGGTTTTTTTAAGGGGGTTTGGGTGGGTTAGAGTAGGGGTATGTGGGTGGTGGGTTTTAATGTTGGGGGGTTGTATTTTTTTTTACAGGTAAAAGAGCTGATTACTTTGGGGCAATGCCCCGCAAAATTCCCTTTTAAGGGCTGGTAAAAGAGCTGGTTACCTGGTAATTTAGAATAGGGTAGGGCATTTTTTTATTTTGGGGGGCTTTATTATTTTATTAGGGGGCTTAGATTAGGTGTAATTAGTTTAAACTTCTTGTAATTCTTTTTTATTTTCTGTAATTTAGTGTTTGTTTTTTTGTACTATAGTTTAGTTTATTTTATTTTATTTAATTTTAGGTAATTGTAGGTAATTTATTTAATGATAGTGTATTAACTATTTAATAACTATTGTACCTAGTTAAAATAAATACAAAGTGTCCTGTAAAATAAATATAAATCTTAAAATAGCTACAATATAATTATTAGTTATATTGTAGCTATCTTAGGGTTTATTTTACAGGTAAGTATTTAGTTTTAAATAGGTATAATTTAGTTAATACGAGTAATATTATTTAGATTTATTAAAATAATATTTAAGTTAGGGGGGGTTAGGGTTAGTGTTAGACTTAGGTTTATGGGTTAATAATTTTAATATAGGTGGCGGCGGTATAGGGGGGGCAGGATAGGGGTTAATAACTTTAATATAGGTGGCGGCGGGGTCCGGGAGCGGCGGTTTAGGGGTTAAACAATTTATTTAGTTGCGGCTGGGTCCGGGATCCGCAGGATAGGGGTTAATAAGTTTATGTAGGTGGCGGTGCTATAGGGGGCGGCAGATTAGGGATTAATATGTATAATGTAGGTGGCGGCGGGGTCAGGGAGTGGCGGTTTAGGGGTTAACATGTTTAATATAGTTGCGGCGTGGTCTGGGAGCGGCGGTTTAGGGGTTAATCAGTTTATTTAGTTGCGGTGGTGTGGGGCGGGGCAGATTAGGGGTGTTTAGACTCGGAGTACATGTTAGGGTGTTAGGTGCAGACATCTCCCATAGGAACCAATGGGATATCGGGCAGCAGCAAACATGAGCTTTCGCTATGGTCAGACTCCCATTGATTCCTATGGGGTCCGCCGCCTCCAGGGCGGTGGATTGAAATCCAGGTACGCTGGGCCGGAATAGTGCCGAGCGTACCTGGTAGTAGTTTGATAACTACCAAAAGTAGTCAGATTGTGCCGAACTTGCGTTCGGAACATCTATAGTGACGTAACCATCGATCTGTGTTGGACTGAGTCCGGCAGATAGTAGGTTACGTCACTATATTCTACTTTTGCCGGGCAGTAGGGGTTGATAACTAAGGCGAATCAGCCTCGCCACAAATACGCTGCGGAATTCCAGCGTATTTGTGGTTGACGGCTTGATAACTAGAGGCCAAAGAATACATGAAAAACTGTCAGAATTTCTCATTTTCCATCTTGGGACAGATAGTCCTGTTTAAAATGGTTCTCCTACCAAAAATTGTATATGTTTTGCAAAACACCCTAGTTTTTTTAAGAGGGAAGGATTTAAGAGATTTAAATGCCTCAATTCGAAGGTTTATTTGGCAAAATAAGAAATCAAGACCCTCAGTTAAAAAACTCTTTCTATCCAAACAATTCAGAGGTTTGGCGCTACCTGATATTCGATCATACAACTTATTGGTGGATTGGATCTTAAACTTAGACTACTTTAATAATAATGCTCTTGAAAATAATATGACCTACCCATTTTCTCCTGTATCTCTGATACACTGCGGACCTAATATAATACCTAATAATATAAAACAACTTAAATCCATATAGCTTGGCGTAAGATTCTTGCAAATTTATGGCTAATATTTCTAAATTCCAAACTATTCTTGGAAACCCAGAATTCCAACAAGGTACCCAGTAAGCTGTGTATCAGAGATGGAATAACTCAGGTTTAAGTAGGATCTGTCAGTTATTAGAAACAGTGATTCAAGCAGTTAAAACATTTAACACTTTGAGTCATGAATTTAACCTCCCAAATAAAGACTTCTTTGCATATTTACAAGTCAGACATTATGGCCTAGATTTGGAGTTTGGCGGTAGCCGTGAAAACCAGCGTTAGAGGCTCCTAATGCTGGTTTTAGGCTACCTCCGGTATTTGGAGTCACTCAAAAAAGGGTCTAACGCTCACTTTTCAGCCGCGACTTTTCCATACCGCAGATCCCCTTACGTAAATTGCGTATCCTATCTTTTCAATGGGATTTTTCTAACTCCGGTATTTAGAGTCGTGTCTGAAGTGAGCGTTAGAAATCTAACGACAAAACTCCAGCCGCAGAAAAAAGTCAGTAGTTAAGAGCTTTCTGGGCTAACGCCGGTTCATACAGCTCTTAACTACTGTACTCTAAAGTACACTAACACCCATAAACTACCTATGTACCCCTAAACCGAGGTCCCCCCACATCGCCGCAACTCGATAAAAATTTTTTAACCCCTAATCTGCCGACCGCCACCTACGTTATCCTTATGTACCCCTAATCTGCTGCCCCTAACACCGCCGACCCCTATATTATATTTATTAACCCCTAATCTGCCCCCCACAACGTCGCCTCCACCTGCCTACAATAATTAACCCCTAATCTGCCGACCGCAAAGAGCCGCCAGCTACATTATCTCTATGTACCCCTAATCTGCTGCCCTAACACCGCCGACCCCTATATTATATTTATTAACCCCTAACCTGCCCTCCCTAACATCGCCGACACCTAACTTCAATTATTAACCCCTAATCTGCCGACCGAATCTCGCCGCTATTCTAATAAATGTATTAACCCCTAAAGCTAAGTCTAACCCTAACACTAACACCCCCCTAAGTTAAATATAATTTTAATCTAACGAAATTAATTAACTCTTATTAAATAAATTATTCCTATTTAAAGCTAAATACTTACCTGTAAAATAAATCTTAATATAGCTACAATATAAATTATAATTATATTATAGCTATTTTAGGATTAATATTTATTTTACAGGTAACTTTGTATTTATTTTAACCAGGTACAATAGCTATTAAATAGTTAAGAACTATTTAATTGCTAAAATAGTTAAAATAATTACAAATTTACCTGTAAAATAAATCCTAACCTAAGTTACAATTAAACCTAACACTACACTATCAATAAATTAATTAAATAAAATACCTACAATTACCTACAATTAAACCTAACACTACACTATCAATAAATAAATTAAATACAATACCTACAAATAACTACAATGAAATAAACTAACTAAAGTACAAAAAATAAAAAAGAACTAAGTTACAAAAAATAAAAAAATATTTACAAACATAAGAAAAATATTACAACAATTTTAAACTAATTACACCTACTCTAAGCCCCCTAATAA
The DNA here is from genome assembly GCF_027579735.1 of Bombina bombina. Classification (NCBI taxonomy): domain Eukaryota; kingdom Metazoa; phylum Chordata; class Amphibia; order Anura; family Bombinatoridae; genus Bombina; species Bombina bombina. The sequence goes on from NC_069501.1 coordinate 89,683,347, forward strand.
AATAACAAAGCCCCCCAAAATAAAAAAATGCCCTACCCTATTCTAAATTACTAAAGTTCAAAGCTCTTTTACCTTACCAGCCCTGAACAGGGCCCTTTGCGGGGCATGCCCCAAGAAGTTCAGCTCTTTTGCCTGTAATAAAAAACATACAATACCCCCCCAACATTACAACCCACCACCCACATACCCCTAATCTAACCCAAACCCCCCTTAAATAAACCTAACACTAAGCCCCTGAAGATCTCCCTACCTTGAGTCGTCTTCACCCAGCCGAGCCAAATTCTTTATCCAAGCGGAGCAAGAAGAGGTCCTCCATCCGGTAGAAGTCTTCATCCAAGCGGGGCAGAAGAGGTCTTCCATCCGATTGAAGTCTTCATCCAAGAGGCATCTTCTATCGTCATCCATCCGGAGCGGAGCGGCAGCATCCTGAAGACCTCCGACGCGGAACATCCATCCTGGCCGACGACTGAACGACGAATGACGGTTCCTTTAAATGACGTCATCCAAGATGGCGTCCCTCGAATTCCGATTGGCTGATAGGATTCTATCAGCCAATCGGAATTAAGGTAGGAATATTCTGATTGGCTGATGGAATCAGCCAATCAGAATCAAGTTCAATCCGATTGGCTGATCCAATCAGCCAATCAGATTGAGCTTGCATTCTATTGGCTGTTCCTATCAGCCAATCAGAATTCGAGGGACGCCATTTTGGATGACGTCATTTAAAGGAACCGTCATTCGTCGTTCAGTCGGATGGAAGACCTCTTCTGCCCCGCTTGGATGAAGACTTCTACCGGATGGAGGACCTCTTCTTGCTCCGCTTGGATGAAGAATTTGGCTCGGCTGGGTGAAGACGACTCAAGGTAGGGAGATCTTCAGGGGCTTAGTGTTAGGTTTATTTAAGGGGGGTTTGGGTTAGATTAGGGGTATGTGGGTGGTGGGTTGTAATGTTGGGGGGGGGTATTGTATGTTTTTTTTTACAGGCAAAAGAGCTGAACTTCTTGGGGCATGCCCCGCAAAGGGCCCTGTTCAGGGCTGGTAAGGTAAAAGAGCTTTGAACTTTAGTAATTTAGAATAGGGTACGGCATTTTTTATTTTAGGGGTCTTTGTTATTTTATTAGGGGGCTTAGAGTAGGTGTAATTAGTTTAAAATTGTTGTAAGATTTTCCTTATGTTTGTAAATATTTTTTTATTTTTTGTAACTTAGTTCTTTTTTATTTTTTGTACTTTAGTTAGTTTATTTCATTGTAGTTACTTGTAGATATTGTATTTAATTAATGTATTGATAGTGTAGTGTTAGGTTTAATTGTAGGTAATTGTAGATATTTTATTTAATTAATTTAATGATAGTGTAGTGTTAGGTTTAATTGTAACTTAGGTTAGGACTTATTTTACAGGTAATTTTGTTATTATTTTAACTAGGTAACTATTAAATAGCTATTGTACCTGGTTAAAATAATTACAAAGTTACCTGTAAAATAAATATTAATCCTAAAATAGCTATAATATAATTATAATTTATAGTGTAGCTATATTAGGATTTATTTTACAGGTAAGTATTTAGCTTTAAATAGGAATAATTTATTTAATAAGAGATAATTAATTTCGTTAGATGTAAATTATATTTAACTTAGGGGGGTGTTAGTGTTAGGCTTAGACTTAGCTTTAGGGGTTAATACATTTATTAGAATAGCGGTGAGCTCCAGTCGGCATATTAGGGGTTAATAATTGAAGTTAGGTGTCGGCGATGTTAGGGAGGGCAGATTAGGGGTTAATACTATTTATTATAGGGTTAGTGAGGCGGATTAGGGGTTAATAACTTTATTATAGTAGCGCTCAGGTCCGGTCGGCAGATTAGGGGTTAATAAGTGTAGGCAGGTGTAGGCGACGTTGTGGGGTGCAGATTAGGGGTTAATAAATATAATATAGGGGTCGGCGATGTTAGGGCAGCAGATTAGGGGTACATAGGGATAATGTAAGTAGCGGCGGTTTACGGAGCGGCAGATTAGGGGTTAATAATAATATGCAGGGGTCAGCGATAGCGGGGGCGGTAGATTAGGGGTTAATAAGTGTAAGGTTAGGGGTGTTTAGACTCGGGGTACATGTTAGAGTGTTAGGTGCAGACGTAGGAAGTGTTTCCGCATAGCAAACAATGGGGCTGCGTTAGGAGCTGAACGCGGCTTTTTTGCAGGTGTTAGGTTTTTTTTCAGCTCAAACAGCCCCATTGTTTCCTATGGGGGAATCATGCACGAGCACGTTTTTGAGGCTGGCCGCGTCCGTAAGCAACTCTGGTATCGAGAGTTGAAGCTGCGTTAAATATGCTCTACGCTCCTTTTTTGGAGCCTAACGCAGCCTTTATGTGGACTCTCAATACCAGAGTTATTTTTATGGTGCGGCCAGAAAAAAGCCGGCGTTAGCTACGCGGGTCCTTACCGACAAAACTCTAAATCTAGCCGTATGTTTCTAAGGTAGTTGCAGAATATGGTTGGAGCTGGCACTGGGGTAAAATTGAATATTGGCTTAAGCTGGCTCAAAATAGACTTCTGTCTATTTCTACTGGATATTCATTGCTTATCTCCCAAAAAGGTGAATCAACAATGGAGCAATTTAAACCCTCCAGAAAATATAAACATATGCCTTGTTCAAAGGTCTATATGTTTGGTATCTCAAACTACAATATCCTCAACTTGGACAGAGTCCCATGTGGAGTTAGTATATAGGACCTATTATACAGCAGAGAAAGGATTCAGATGGGGACATTCTTCTTTCAACTCCTGTCTAAAATTTTCCTACCCAAGGGCTAATATGGTGTATATGATATGGAAGTGCCCCCAAATTCGCCAACTTTTCATATTGGGCAGTTAACACTCTCAAACTGTTCATGCAAAATATCCGGAATATATGGATGTCTCCAGGGCCGGATTTCCCATTAGGCACAGTAGGCATGTGCCTACAGGCACATTGCAGTGAGGGGCACCTGCCTGTAGTCAGTGTATTAAAAAAATAATAATAATAAAAAATATATATATATATTTTTTTTTTCTGAGGGCATTAATTTTAGCAAAAATTGTGCTGCCAGCTGCTTACAGAGTCGAGTGTTTCATTGGGAATAAGTTACAGCAGTCCAGGGAGCCATGAAGGAGAGAGGGGCAAAGATTAAAACTAAACCCCTCCCATTTTTGCCAGGCATGTTTACTGTGTTTCACTTTTTTTTTCTGTACTTCTGTTGCCTCCCTCACACAGCCAAGCTCCATGCTGATGTGGAGCAGACACTTTTTGTTGCAGGAATGAAGGCTTCAGGGCAAGTTAGGACTGTACAAGGCTTAATGCTGCCTAGAATGACAACATAACAAGCAGAGCACACTTTAACCCCTTGGCTACCAGAGAGGATTGCAGTGTATTCACTTGTTATGTGCTGTAGTGCATTTTGATAACCAGGGGGTTAAATTCTGCTTCAGGATGAATGTTTTTGTTCTATAAAGGCATTAGAGGTTAGGAGGTTATGTGGGACTAGCTGCTCTGCTTTTTATTACAAGCTGCAGATTGTGATTTACAGCCTTTAGGCCACTTTGACAACAATGTTTGCAGACTGCAAGGCTGTTGCTATAAATGAAGAGTTTGATTACTAAAGGTTAACTAGTAAAATAAAATGGTGTATGTGTGTATATATACATATATATATATATATATATATATATATATATATATATATATATATATATATATATATATGTGTGTGTGTGTATACATATATATATATATATATATATATATATATATATATATATATATACACACACATCACATTAAAAATTGTTCATGTTATTTTATCTAGTGAGTGTGGTATGTTTGTGTTTTGTGGTAAATTGAATTGTACCCCTGACTCGTGACTAATTTTCTGTATTATTTACTATAGATCTATATACAAATACCACTCTCTGGGTCCTAAAAGTAGAGCTCCTAAATATTCTTACTGCCTTCTAATTTTAAACACATTTGTTGACCCCTGGATTACATATAATCTACATTCCATTTTTCAATTGCGGGTTGAATTGCGGCGATGTCTGTCCGCCTGGTCAGAGAAGGCAGACAGGTTATGGAGCAGCGGTCTTTAGACCGCTGCTTCATAACTGGTGTTTCTGGCGAGTCTGAAGACTCGCCAGAAACACGGGCCGTCAAGCTCCTTTCGGAGCTTGATAGATAGGCCCCTATGTATTTAACTCTTTTGCAAGAGGCTAACACACTTCTGTGCAAGCACTAGTGCAATAATAAAATGCCCTAACAAACTGTCACATTTTATGTCCCTTTAAACAGGTTTTTCTTTAGATTTTTTAAGTTCAGATACAACATCATACACAAGCACATTTAAAAATACAAGTTAATATTTGTTTTAATGATAAATGTATTACAGGAAAAATGTAATGAAGGAAGTGAATAATATATCACACACACACACACACACACATATATATATATATATATACAGGGAGTGCAGAATTATTAGGCAAGTTGTATTTTTGAGGATTAATTTTATTATTGAACAACAACCATGTTCTCAATGAACCCAAAAAACTCATTAATATCAAAGCTGAATAGTTTTGGAAGTAGCTTTTAGTTTGTTTTTAGTTATAGCTATTTTAGGGGGATATCTGTGTGTGCAGGTGACTATTACTGTGCATAATTATTAGGCAACTTAACAAAAAACAAATATATACCCATTTCAATTATTTATTTTTACCAGTGAAACCAATATAACATCTCAACATTCACAAATATACATTTCTGACATTCAAAAACAAAACAAAAACAAATCAGTGACCAATATAGCCACCTTTCTTTGCAAGGACACTCAAAAGCCTGCCATCCATGGATTCTGTCAGTGTTTTGATCTGTTCACCATCAACATTGCGTGCAGCAGCAACCACAGCCTCCCAGACACTGTTCAGAGAGGTGTACTGTTTTCCCTCCTTGTAAATCTCACATTTGATGATGGACCACAGGTTCTCAATGGGGTTCAGATCAGGTGAACAAGGAGGCCATGTCATTAGATTTTCTTCTTTTATACCCTTTCTTGCCAGCCACGCTGTGGAGTACTTGGACGCGTGTGATGGAGCATTGTCCTGCATGAAAATCATGTTTTTCTTGAAGGATGCAGACTTCTTCCTGTACCACTGCTTGAAGAAGGTGTCTTCCAGAAACTGGCAGTAGGACTGGGAGTTGAGCTTGACTCCATCCTCAACCCGAAAAGGCCCCACAAGCTCATCTTTGATGATACCAGCCCAAACCAGTACTCCACCTCCACCTTGCTGGCGTCTAAGTCGGACTGGAGCTCTCTGCCCTTTACCAATCCAGCCACGGGCCCATCCATCTGGCCCATCAAGACTCACTCTCATTTCATCAGTCCATAAAACCATAGAAAAATCAGTCTTGAGATATTTCTTGGCCCAGTCTTGACGTTTCAGCTTGTGTGTCTTGTTCAGAGTATTGCACACCTTGTGCTTTTGGGCACTCCAGTGATGTTGCAGCTCTGAAATATGGCCAAACTGGTGGCAAGTGGCATCTTGGCAGCTGCACGCTTGACTTTTCTCAGTTCATGGGCAGTTATTTTGCTCCTTGGTTTTTCCACACGCTTCTTGCGACCCTGTTGACTATTTTGAATGAAACGCTTGATTGTTCGATGATCACGCTTCAGAAGCTTTGCAATTTTAAGAGTGCTGCATCCCTCTGCAGGATATCTCACTATTTTTGACTTTTCTGAGCCTGTCAAATCCTTCTTTTGACCCATTTTGCCAAAGGAAAGGAAGTTGCCTAATAATTATGCACACCTGATATAGGGTGTTGATGTCATTAGACCACACCCCTTCTCATTACAGAGATGCACATCACCTAATATGCTTAATTGGTAGTAGGCTTTCGAGCCTATACAGCTTGGAGTAAGACAACATGCATAAAGAGGATGATGTGGTCAAAATACTCATTTGCCTAATAATTCTGCACTCCCTGTATATATATATATATGTGTGTGTGTGTGATTGTGTGTATATTATTCACATATATATATATATATATATATATATATATATATATGTACACACACACTTTAATCAAATTCCTACTCTAACACATATACAAATATATTAGAGCATGAAAAATAGATGAACAGATCCAGCTATGAATTTTGCACTTTGCTGCATATTTTCTGTTTTTGAATTGTAATATAGTTCTAAACAAGGAATGCCATTGACTCCCTGTGACACATACAAGGAATAAAACACAATTAGTGAGGCTGTGCTTGAGGGGTCAGACAAGCTGTTGTGTTTGCATACACTGTGGCTGGAAAATCTCATAGGAATAACAGTAAACTTTACTGTAAGTAAGTCAGTGTGTTTTATTTGCAAATTGATCTATCTGATGCAGAATTATTTGTCCAAGGGGCCATAAAGGGGGGTGACTGGGGGGTACAAAATTTAACCCTAAGAGGCTGAAGACGTCCTGTGGAGCCTCTGTCAATAAATACACAAAAGAAATTACCAGCGATATCTGCAATACATTTCATAGGTGTATGTTCCATCCATTTTTGATAACGGTCGGTTTTAATTGTATGGCCATTTGAGTTAAGTGAATATTGATTTTTGGTGTAGCTTCCATTACAACAAATATTGCAATTGGTGTATGTATTTGTGTATCTCCATAAAAGGGAACATGTAATTACCTTAAGTTTTAATGTTTTACATCTAATATTTATTTTTAGTTGTCCTAAATAATAATAATAATAAAAAAAATCCTCTGTTTTTTTACCTTTTTTTGGGGGGGGTAGTTGTTGTTGTAAATTCGGCCCTGGATGTCTCCAAGTAACTCCATGCAAAATATCCACCTTATACAAATAATTTTCTTGTGGGAGAGGACTCAAAATTGTCAACATAAAAAATTGATTAATATGATTATTTTAGCGGTTAGATATTAGATTTTTAGGAAATTATTTGTTAAGAGTTTTCCCCCTAATGAAATCAAACACCTTATTATCCCTTTGAAAAAATACTGAAAAAGTTTTATTGGGGATTTGGAGAAAGAACTCAGATCCCTTTTTTCTTTTCTTTTCTTTCTTCTCATCTCCACCCTCCGCCCGCCATGTATTATGTTTGTTTAAAATGCATTAGCCTCACAAATAATATTCCATTATTGTGACATTTTGTGACTTTTTTTCCCCTGTAAATAATGGGTGTGCTGTAATAAATATCTTGATATCCTTTTGGATTATCTGTGTCACAAATACCTCAGGATTTAGCTGCTAAGGGGTTAATTCTGTTTAGTTTGTGAACTAAAAACAGTTGTTTGTTTTTAAGAAAGAGTGCTGTGCTAGGTAAGCACATGATTTCTATTTTTTGTGCCAGAATCCCTCATAAATAGTTTCTAAGGCCCATTCCACCAAATGTTATTGTGTATGCATTGAGTCAAAAAAACAGTCAAACTGTCAGTTCCAGAGATACAAAGCAGTACCTCTTCCCATATCCTGATGAGGTCAATAAAAGGACATTGGTACAATGTAGATATGTGTTTAAAACATGTTGTAACATTAAATGAAGGGAAATATGACAACCTTGTCATATTTGGTATCAAATTGATTCTCCCAATGAAACTAAGAGATTGCCTGTCTGTCTATATGAAAATAGATTTACCTAGCATAAATTATAATGTGTTCTATAATTTCAGGCAAAGACTTAGAGTTCAGTGAAGGTCATAAAAGAGAGGGGGGTTTATTAGCCCCTACAAGGAGGGTGTGGTCAGGCAACTTGATCTCTGGAAAATATGCATAAGAATCTTGTGTTTTAACAATGAAATGGTCATTCTTACAAGGGAGGCTGTGACAACACAGTAAGGACCTATCACTTCCTGCCATCTCTCTGGTAACAGATCTTGAGACTAATAAAATATTAAAACTGTTTTTCTCCTTTTTTATTTGAAAAACTGTTTGCTGTGTGTAATTTTACTTGTAACAACTTTTTATTAATAATGCATTGTGCATAATATTTTTGGCATAATAAATCATTCCTTTATTAAGCTTTGGCCTTTGTCTAATAATTGAACCATGTTACTGAAAGGACTGGAGTATTAGAACTGTATATTTTAGGTTATTTTCTGCTAAATTGTATTTTAAATTGTATTGGATTTTCCCTTTAATAAATCATAAGTTTTGGCAGCATAGTTAGTTTAGTGTGGGTGGCATTAAAGGGAAGTTTTGGGCATTTCTTTTAAGTCTAGTACAGACTAGAGAGTATTGTTAACCCTTGAACCCACTGAACTAAATCACAAGCTTGCCTGGTGTGGCTAGATTGTGACATATTAGTGACAGTAGGAGGGGTCTGATAACCCTTTCTGTGCCAAAAAAGTGACTGGCCCAGGGTTGGTTAACTTTGGTTCGTCACAAATTGGTGGGCAGTGGTGTAGATAATTTTTTTTTTATTAGATTTTAGTGCTCGTGGATTTGCTAGTGTGAAAATCCTGGTATTAAAAAGAAATTGTGACTGTCACAATTTCTAAAGGCTAAAACTCAGTGCATTATATAGTCACACATTGCAAACAGTCCCCTTCCCTATTCTCTGTTTTTCTCTTCTATTTTATTTTTACTATGGAATTATACCAGCAGCAGACTAAGGAGATGCTGGCACTGTTATGCCAGGAGCATGATATTCCATCCCGTGGAAAGAACAAAGATGGACTAATACAAGCTCTTTTTGAATATGATAACAGCCTAGCCACACCAGCTGAAGCCTCAAGAGAGGTGTCTGCAGCTGTGGGCAGCGATTCATCAGGATCTGGGGATCTATTGTACTGTTATTTACAAACTGTTCTTAAACATATGGGCTCAGCGGATGCAAGTTTGCGCATGGAGCTGATTGCAAAATGTCACAAACAACAGGCTGCTGTAGCTGAGAGACAGGCTGCTGTAGCTGAGAGACAGGCATCTAGGGAAGCTGAGAGAGAATCTCTGGCAGCTGAAAGACAGGCTGCTGAACGACAGGCTGAGAGAGAGTATCAGCTACAGCTTGTACGGTTGGAGAGAGGAATGGTCTCACCTGTTGTTAGTGAACCTAGAGACCCACCTGTTCCCAGAGTGTGTGCAGAGATTTTTCCCACTCTGGAGAAAGATGGCAATGTGGATGTATTCCTGCATAGCTTTGAGAAAGTTTGCAGACAGTTCCAGCTGCCAAGGGAGCAGTGGACCAAGTATCTTACCCCTGGTCTGAAAGGTACTGCACTGAAGGCTTTTGCTGAACTACCCCCAGAGTTTGATGAGGACAATGATTCAATTAAAGATGCACTGCAGAGGAGGTATTATCTTACTCCTGAGGTGTACAGGAAGAAATTCTGTTCTCTGCAGAAAGGTACATCAGAGAGCTATACTACAGCTGTTGGAAACTTGATGACAGCCTTTAAATAGTGGGTCAGAGGGCTAAAGATTGCCACTATAGAAGAGCTGGAAGATCTGATCCTGAAAGAGCAATTTATGCAGCTGTGTCCAGCAGAAGTTCAAGAATGGGTTTTGGATCGTAAACCCATAACCGCATTGGAAGCTGGTTAGCTGGCTGATTACCAGGGAATGGGAGAAAATGCTTTGCTAAGAGGGGATCCACCTGGAAATGAGCTGTGGCAGGGGGATACCCGCAGGTGTTTTTCTTGCAACAAAGTGGGCCACATCAGCTCCACTTGCCCAGAGAAGTACCAACATCTGTTTTGTTTGTTACACGTCCAGAGGAAAGAAACCAGGAGAACTTGCAACCTGTGCTGGTCGGAACTAAGGTAACACTTGGGCTTCAGGACACAGGTGCCGCAGTGACTCTTGTGTGTCCAGGGCTGGTGAGCTCTAAGGACATTATTCCTGGCAGGACTGTAGCAGTTAAAGGGATTGGGGGAATGAAACTTGCAGTGCCTAAGGCACGGGTATATCTTGATTGGGGAGCGGGAGAGGTTTAAGAAATGTGGGGGCATCTGAAAATATTCCTAATGATGTTTTACTGGGTACTGATCTGGGTAGATTGTTATCTCTTTATGTGCCTGATAATGCTACATGTAACCTAGTGACATTAGCTGTAGACCCTTATGTGGAAAGGGCTGTGTGTAAAAATGCTCAGAGACATTTTGACCAGGAGGGAGGACAGAGTGCATGTGTGCAAAGTGCTGTGCCTTAACTTGGGGTGTCTGTGCTGAGATGTGAACCTGTAAGAGGAGAGTCTGACTGGGGAGAACGACGGATAGATGGTGTGTGTCTTCCTGGGATTAAACCAGCAGTATCTGCAGAATTAAAGTTAGCTGTACAGTGTGAGACTGACGGGGGAGAAAGGCAGACAGACTGTGTGGGTCTGTCTGTGCCTGAACAGAGTTTAACTGTACAGGAAGAAACTGTCTGTGAGAGGAGGCAGATGAGTGGTGAGTGTCTGTGATTGAATCAATGGATTTTATAGAAGGAGGTGAGACTGATCAGGGCGAGAATGACTGGGTGACTGGGCCGCTGGATGATGTGTGCCAGTCTGTGCCAGAACCAATTGAGTGCCCTGTGGAGAGACAGGTTATATGGGATAAATGGCAGAAGGAAGATGTGTGCTTGTCTGCACCAGAGTCAGAAGAATCCCAACTTCTATGTGAGGATGTGAAGTGGCAGACTGATTGTGAGAGAGAGTGGGGGGAGAATGTAGCCCCCTCTATAAAAGAAGCAGCAGAGCCCCAGAATCCAGAGTGTATGGGGGAGGAGGGTACAGATTACTTTTTGAGGGACCCCCAGAGTGAGTGTGAAAGATTGTGGGTGACAGAGACCCCAGTAACCTCAGCTGTGACATATAAACAGACTGCACAGACTAGGGGGCAGAGACTGACACAGACGGCAGACACAGGGGGGAGGAGTAGCGAGAAGTGCATTTACACAGCCCCACAGTGCCATTCAGCAGATACACTGATAGGTGTGCAGAATCAGAGGTAAAATAATATCAATTCTTAAGTGGGTGTGCAATAGACACGCAAATTTGTGAGAAAAAAGGGGGAAAAACAAATATATTCACTTGTGAAAAAAATGTACCATAAAAAGTGTACCAAAAAATGTGTGTACAAAAAAAAAATATATATATATATATATATAATACGATCTAATACCGGTATGATCTGTGAATAAAATCAAACACAAAAATGTGAATTACATATGTATCTGAAAGACCAAGTGGATAACCAGAGCTGTCCTTAGCTGTTATATCTAAGAACCAGGTTTGGTTATATCAGAAGCTGTTAGTTTCCTAAACAAATTTCTGAATGGTATAACTATCAAAAGCTGTAAGTATCCTAAACAAATTTCTAAATGCTATAAATATCACAATACAATATATGCCAGCATCTAGGAATGACATAAAAAGAAAATAAAAAAGGAAATGGTAAAACTAAGTTTTGACAATATTAAAACCCAATTTAGTGGGAGAACAACAAAATATTAAAAAGCAAAGTCCATAGTTCAATGAATAACTAATCCAAATAACAGCCAGATGATGAAGATAATTCTTGAGTCCAAAGGTCTCCGGAAACCTGTTGAAAAAATATAAAGTGCACTAAACAAAGGGCTTAAAGGGACTGAGTCTAACAGGTAATAGACTCACCCAATAAGCTGATCCTGGTGATATATGAGCCTCACAAATCTCTCCAATGTCAACGCGTTTCGGCCCTGTGATGGGGCCTTTTTCAAGACAATAGTGAGGCTCATTTGAAACTGACCTTAAATAATGTCTAAAATTGGCGCCAAGAAGCTAGAAAAAATGCGCCAAAAATTCGCGCTCGCGAAACCGGATGTAGCCGCGACCGGAAGTGACGTGTTAGTCACATGGTTTGATCGGAAGTGGCTGCGGCCGGAAGTGACATGTGGTTCTTATCGGTATTACCTCCGGCTCCATCTTTGAAATGGGCATATGCAAGCAAATGTGGGCAATTTATCCCAATAATAATATCTATCATTATTATGTTAAAAAATTCCTACTGTGTAGATTTTTGTCGCCGACCCCTTATTTAAGAGGTAGTTTATAGGCTAGTGGTTATATTAATGAATTAGTAGGAAAATGTTATAGGAATGGTAATAAAAATCCTATAAATGTGTTATAAAAAGTGTTATATGGATGTTTCCAAACATACAATTTTGATTTTAGGCTCATATACTACCAGGATTTACAGAAGTTACATAGTTAAAATCACATAATCCATGCTTAAAATAATTATATTCAATATATTTTTAGTGGTAAAAGAGTAGGGGAACCATTACTGTTAAGACAGACGGGTTTAGGGTAGAGCAAAAAATAGAGCAAAAAATATATATTATATCTAGTGTATTTTGTTTTCATAACTACAAATATTTATATACAAGGACATTTTTGCATTAGCTAATAGAGGGATCCAAATTACTTAGTTAGTAATTACTGCAATTACTAACATCTTGGGAAGGACCCTAAAGGGACTAGCATATAAACTCGATGATGGATATTGTCTCTAGGTAGTCAATAATGCTATTAATCACAATATTTAGAGTTAGCTGATATGACCATCTAGGGGGGTCTTTGATCTGGGAACCAACAATACATAACCTATGACGGGGTGTTAAGGTGGAGATAGTTATGGGAAGTCATAAATCTGAAACAGGTGCTACCTTTGGGGTAACAATGGGAGTGGTCAAAATAGATGTACTATTTCAAAATTGGCATTTCCTTTTTTATTTTCTTTTTATGTCATTCCTAGATGCTGGCATATATTGTATTGTGATATTTATAGCATTTAGAAATTTGTTTAGGATACTTACAGCTTTTGATAGTTATACCATTCAGAAATTTGTTTAGGAAACTAACAGCTTCTGATATAACCAAACCTGGTTCTTAGATATAACAGCTAAGGACAGCTCTGGTTATCCACTTGGTCTTTCAGATACATATGTAATTCACATTTTTGTGTTTGATTTTATTCACAGATCATACCGGTATTAGATCGTATTATATATATATATATATTTTTTTTTTTTGTACACACATTTTTTGGTACACTTTTTATGGTACATTTTTTTCACAAGTGAATATATTTGTTTTTTCCCCCTTTTTTCTCACAAATTTGCGTGTCTATTGCACACCCACTTAAGAATTGATATTATTTTATCTCAATCATCATTTATATTATTTTATTTCAATCATCAACTTTATGCACTTTTTAGGCTCATACAGAGTCGCTCCAATTGGCTGTAAAAAACCAGAATAGTAGTTTTCTTATGCTATAAGTGACCTCTATGTTATAAATAAAGTAGTGATCAGTGAGGTTATCTGATCAGGTCGTATTAATAAACTGTGATTTATATAAAGGATATATTTTACTCATTCTTCTGTTATATTTTTTGAACTTTATCGATTCATCCAATTTGGGGATATTGTTTTTAAACTTATTGGATTCATCTAATTGGTGACATCATTTTATGTAATCTATATATTAAGGGACCTGTAGTTTACTTTAGCCTCTATTGGCGCTCCTATAATTCTTTGTACTGTTAAACTCCCCAGGACCTATTAGGGGGTCCTTTATAGTGCAGCAGGTAAACAGATCTAGGCGCTGTTCTGAACTCCATTTCTGCAGAATCAGAGGCCCTCGGCCTCCCAGACACCTCTGTAACAGGGGATGATGTGTTATTCAATTCAGGGATAAGATGCAAGCCTTATTGGGGAAGGTACCTGCAAAACCCAGAGATGATAATGCCATATTCCTACAAAAAAAGTTGCAGGATTTCACTGCCAGAGAGGGAGTGTATGAGATGGGGCAAAATGTTCTTGAACTAACACCCATGAGGCAGAACAAACTACAGGCTGCATAGGAGGGTCCCTGTAATATATTAAATCAGCTGGGTAGAGTGAATATTGTGTCATGTTTAAATGGAGGGCATCCTGATGGCAAAACTGCTATGAGCAATTTGTCTGGCAATGGCGTTATCACCGCAAGGGGAAGATCCCTTTGAATTGTATCGGGAGTGGCTGGTAGCCACCCCCTTTTGCATCTCTTATTGGGGGAGGTGTCACAAATACCTCAGGATTTGGCTGTTAAGGGGTTAATTCTGTTTAGTTTGTGAACTAAAAACAGTTGTTTGTTTTTAAGAATAACTGTGTGCTGTGCTAGGTAAGCACATGATTTCTATTTGATGTGCCAGAACCCCTCATAAATAGTTTCTAAGGCCCATTCCCCCAAATGTTATTGTGTATGCTTTGAGTCATAAAACCAGTCAACCTGTCAGCTCCAGAGATACAAAGCAGTGCCTCTTCCCATATCCTGATGAGGTAAATGAAAGGATATTGGTACAATGTAGATATGTGTTTAAAACATGTTATGACATTAAATGAAAGGAAATATGATAACCCTATCATATTTGGTATCAAATTGATTCTCCCAATGAAACTAAGAGATTGCCTGTCTGTCTATATGAAAATAGATTTACCTAGCATAAATTATAATGTGTTCTATAATTTCAGGCAAAGACTTAGAGTTTATTGAAGGTCATAAAAGATAGGGTTTTTTTAAGCCCCTGCAAGGAGGGTGTGGTCAGGCAACTTGATCTCTGGAAAATATCTATAAGAATCTTGTGTTTTAACAATGATATGGTCATTCTTACAAGGGAGGCTGCGACAACACAGAGTAAGGACCCATCATTTCCTGCCATCTCTCTGGTAACAGATCATGAGACTAGTAAAGTATTAAATCTGTTTTTCTCCTTTTTTATTTTAAAAACTATTTGTTGTGTGTAATTTTACTTGTAACAACTTTTTATTAATAATGCATTGTGCATAATATGTTTGGCATAATAAATAATTCCTTTATTAAGCTTTGGCCTTTGTCTAATAATTGAACCACGTTACTTAAAGGACTGGAGTATTAGAACTGTTTATTTTAGGTTATTTTCTGCTAAATTGTATTCTGAGAGTTAATGTGTAAGGCTGGGTTTTTCCTTAGGATTTTCCCTTTAATAAATCATAAGTTTTGGCAGCATAGTTAGTTTAGTGTGGGTGGCATTAAAGGGGAGTTTTGGGCATTTCTTTTAAGTCTAGTTAGTACAGACTAGAGAGTGTGTTAACCCTTGCACCCACTGAACTAGATCACAAGCTTGCCTGGTATGGCTAGATTGTGACATATTAGTGACAGTAGAAGGGGTCTGATAACCCTTTCTGTGCTAAACAAGTGACTGGCGCAGGGTTGGTTAACCTTGGTTTGTCACAATCTGTTTTATGTTGTTTAGGTTGATATTGATAATATGTAAAAACTAATAAAAATTAATTATAAAAAAAAAATTGCAAGCTCTATCTAAACAATGGACGCTTAAAGGGACAGTTTACTCCAGAAATGTTAATGTTTAAAAACGGCTAGATTACGAGTTTTGCATTATGAGGGGTGCGGTGCTAACTTGCACTTTATTGTCACCGCTCACTTACCTACAGCGCTGGTATTACAGGTTTTCATAAACCCGGCGTTATTAGGCAAGAAGTGAGCGTAGAGCAAACTTGTGCTCCATACCGCACTCCAATACCAACGCTGCTTAAGTCAGCGGTGAGCTGGTATTATGTGCTCATGCATGATTTCCCCATAGGCATCAATGGGGAGAGCCGACTGAAAAATAGCCTAACACCTGCAATAAAACAGCGTAAAGCTCTGTAACGCAGCCCCATTGATTCCTATGGGGAAACTAAATTTATGTTTACACCTAACACCCTAACATGAACCCCGAGTCTAAACACCCCTAATCTTACACTTATTAACCCCTAATCTGCCGCCCCCAACATCGCTGACACCTACATTATACTTATTCACCCCTAATCTGCCGCTCCGGACATCGCCGCCACTATAATAAACATATTAACCCCTAAACTGCCGCACTTCCGCATCACAAGCATTAGTTAAATATTATTAACCCCTAATCTGCTGTCCCTAACATCACCGCCACCTACCTACATTTATTAACCCCTAATCTGCCGCCCCCAACGTCGCTGCCACTATACTAAAGTTATTAACCCCTAAACCTGTCTAACCCTAACACCCCTAACTTAAATATAATTCAAATAAATCTAAATAAAACCTACTATTAATAGCTAAATAATTCCATTTTAAAACTAAATTCTTACCTGTAAAATAAACCCTAAGCTAGCTACAATATAACTAATAGTTGCATTGTATCTAGCTTAGGCCTAGATTTGGAGTTTGGCGGTAGATGGGCTGTTAACGCTACGCGGGCTTTTTTCTGGCCGCACCATAAAATTAACTCTGGTATCGAGAGTTCAAAAAAATGCTGCGTTAGGCTCCAAAAAAGGAGCGTAGAGCATTTTTACCGCAAATGCAACTCTCGATACCAGAGTTGCTTACGGACGCGGCCAGCCTCAAAAACGTGCTCGTGCACGATTCTCCCATAGGAAACAATGGGGCTGTTTGAGCTGAAAAAAAACCTAACACCTGCAAAAAAGCTGCGTTCAGCTCCTAACGCAGCCCCATTGTTTCCTATGGGGAAACACTTCCTACGTCTGCACCTAACACTCTAACATGTACCCCGAGTCTAAACACCCCTAACCTTACACTTATTAACCCCTAATCTGCCGGCCCCGCTATCGCTGACCCCTGCATTATATTATTAACCCCTAATCTTCCGCTCCGTAAACCTCCGCAACTTACATTATCCCTATGTACCCCTAATCTGCTGCCCCTAACACCGCCGACCCCTATATTATATTTATTAACCCCTAACCTGCCCCCCACAACGTCGCCGCCAGCTACTTACAATAATTAACCCCTAATCTGCCGACCGCAAAGCGCCGCCACCTACGTTATCCTTATGTACCCCTAATCTGCTGCCCCTAACACCGCCGACCCCTATATTATATTTATTAACCCCAAATCTGCCCCCCTCAACGTCGCCGACACCTGCCTACACTTATTAACCCCTAATCTGCCGAGCGGACCTGAGCGCTACTATATTAAAGTTATTAACCCCTAATCCGCCTCACTAACCCTATCATAAATAGTATTAACCCCTAATCTGCCCTCCCTAACATCGCCGACACCTAACTTAAATTATTAACCCCTAATCTGCCGATCGCAGCTCACCGCTATTCTAATAAATGTATTAACCCCTAAAGCTAAGTCTAACCCTAACACTAACACCCCCCTAAGTTAAATATAATTTAAATCTAACGAAATTAATTAACTCTTATTAAATAAATTATTCCTATTTAAAGCTAAATACTTACCTGTAAAAAAAATCCTAATATAGCTACAATATAAATTATAATTATATTATATCTATTTTAGGATTAATATTTATTTTACAGGCAACTTTGTAATTATTTTAACTAGGTACAATAGCTATTAAATAGTTAAGAACTATTTAATAGTTACCTAGTTAAAATAATAACAAAATTACCTGTAAAATAAGTCCTAACCTAAGTTATAATTAAACCTAACACTACCCTATCAATAAATTAATTAAATAAAATACCTACAATTACCTACAATAAAACCTAACACTACACTATCAATAAATAAATTAAATACAATTTCTACAAATAACTACAATTACATAAACTAACTAAAGTACAAAAAATAAAAAAGAACTAAGTTACAAAAAATAAAAAAATATTTACAAACATAAGAAAAATATTACAACAATTTTAAACTAATTACACCTACTCTAAGCCCCCTAATAAAATAACAAAGACCCCCAAAATAAAAAAATGCCCTACCCTATTCTAAATTAATACATTTAAAAGCTCTTTTACCTTACCAGCCCTGAACAGGGCCCTTTGCGGGGCATGCCCCAAGAAAATCAGCTCTTTTGCCTGTAAAAAAAAACATACAATACCCCCCCCCCCCAACATTACAACCCACCACCCACATACCCCTAATCTAACCCAAACCCCCCTTAAATAAACCTAACACTAAGCCCCTGAAGATCTTCCTACCTTGTCTTCACCTCACCGGGTATCACCGATCGGTCCTGGCTCCGATATCTTCATCCAACCCAAGCGGGGGCTAGACATCCACTGAAGAAGTCCAGAAGAGGGTCTACAGTCTTCCTCCTATCCGGCAAGAAGAGGACATCCGGACCGGCAAACATCTTCATCCAAGCGGCATCTTCGATCTTCTTCCATCCGGTGCGGAGTGGGTCCATGTTGAAGCAGCCGACGCGGATCCATCCTCTTCTTCCGGCGTCTCCCGACGAATGACGGTTCCTTTAAGGGACGTCATCCAAGATGGCGTCCCTCGAATTCCGATTGGCTGATAGGATTCTATCAGCCAATCGGAATTAAGGTAGGAATATTCTGATTGGCTGATGGAATCAGCCAATCAGAATCAAGTTCAATCCGATTGGCTGATCCGATCAGCCAATCAGATTGAGCTCGCATTCTATTGGCTGATCGGAACAGCCAATAGAATGCGAGCTCAATCTGATTGGCTGATCAAATCAGCCAATCGGATTGAACTTGATTCTGATTGGCTGATTCCATCAGCCAATCAGAATATTCCTACCTTAATTCCGATTGGCTGATAGAATCCTATCAGCCAATCGGAATTCGAGGGACGCCATCTTGGATGACGTCCCTTAAAGGAACCGTCATTCGTTGGAAGACGCCGGAAGAAGAGGATGGATCCGCGTCGGCTGCTTCAACATGGACCCGCTCCGCACCGGATGGAAGAAGATCGAAGATGCTGCTTGGATGAAGATGTTTGCCGGTCCGGATGTCCTCTTCTTGCTGGATAGGAGGAAGACTGTGGACCCTCTTCTGGACTTCTTCAGTGGATGTCTAGCCCCCGCTTGGGTTGGATGAAGATATCGGAGCCAGGACCGATCGGTGATACCCGGTGAGGTGAAGACAAGGTAGGAAGATCTTCAGGGGCTTAGTGTTAGGTTTATTTAAGGGGGGTTTGGGTTAGATTAGGGGTATGTGGGTGGTGGGTTGTAATGTTGGGGGGGGTATTGTATGGTTTTTTTTACAGGCAAAAGAGCTGATTTTCTTGGGGCATGCCCCGCAAAGGGCCCTGTTCAGGGCTGGTAAGGTAAAAGAGCTTTTAAATGTATTAATTTAGAATAGGGTAGGGCATTTTTTTATTTTGGGGGTCTTTGTTATTTTATTAGGGGGCTTAGAGTAGGTGTAATTAGTTTAAAATTGTTGTAATATTTTTCTTATGTTTGTAAATATTTTTTTATTTTTTGTAACTTAGTTCTTTTTTATTTTTTGTACTTTAGTTAGTTTATGTAATTGTAGTTATTTGTAGAAATTGTATTTAATTTATTTATTGATAGTGTAGTGTTAGGTTTTATTGTAGGTAATTGTAGGTATTTTATTTAATTAATTTATTGATAGGGTAGTGTTAGGTTTAATTATAACTTAGGTTAGGACTTATTTTACAGGTAATTTTGTTATTACTTTAACTAGGTAACTATTAAATAGTTCTTAACTATTTAATAGCTATTGTACCTAGTTAAAATAATTACAAAGTTGCCTGTAAAATAAATATTAATCCTAAAATAGCTATAATATAATTATAATTTATATTGTAGCTATATTAGGATTTTTTTTGCAGGTAAGTATTTAGCTTTAAATAGGAATCATTTATTTAATAAGAGTTAAATAATTTCGTTAGATTTAAATTATATTTAATTTAGGGGGGTGTTAGTGTTAGGGTTAGACTTAGCTTTAGGGGTTAATACATTTATTAGAATAGCGGTGAGCTCCGGTCGGCAGATTAGGGGTTAATAATTGAAGTTAGGTGTCGGCGATGTTAGGGAGGGCAGATTAGGGGTTAATACTATTTATGATAGGGTTAGTGAGGCGGATTAGGGGTTAATAACTTTATTATAGTAGCGCTCAGGTCCGCTCGGCAGATTAGGGGTTAATAAGTGTAGGCAAGTGTCGGCGACGTTGAGGGGGGCAGATTAGGGGTTAATAAATATAATATAGGGGTCGGCGGTGTTAGGGGCAGCAGATTAGGGGTACATAAGGATAACGTAGGTGGCGGCGCTTTGCGGTCGGCAGATTAGAGGTTAATTATTGTAAGTAGCTGGCGGCGACGTTGAGGGGGGCAGGTTAGGGGTTAATAAATATAATACAGGGGTCGGCGGTGTTAGGGACAGCAGATTAGGGGTACATAAGGATAACGTAGGTGGCGGTCGGCAGATTAGGGGTTAAAAATTTTTTATCGAGTTGCGGCGATGTGGGGGGACCTCAGTTTAGGGGTACATAGGTAGTTTATGGGTGTTAGTGTACTTTAGGGTACAGTAGTTAAGAGCTTTATGAACCGGCGTTAGCCCAGAAAGCTCTTAACTCCTGCTTTTTTTCGGCGGCTGGAGTTTTGTCGTTAGAGCTCTAACGCTCACTTCAGAAACGACTCTAAATACCGGCGTTAGAAAAATCCCATTGAAAAGATAGGATACGCAAATGGCGTAGGGGGATCTGCGGTATGGAAAAGTCGCGGCTGAAAAGTGAGCGTTAGACCCTTACCTACACGACTCCAAATACCGGCGGTAGCCTAAAACCAGCGTTAGGAGCCTCTAACGCTGGTTTTCACGGCTAACGCCAAACTCCAAATCTAGGCCTTTGGGTTTATTTATATTTTACAGGCAAGTTTGTATTTATTTTAACTAGGTAGAATAGTTACTAAATAGTTATTAAAGGGACAGTCTAGGCCAAAATAAACTTTCATGATTCAGATAGAGCATGTAATTTTAAACAATTTTCCAATTTACTTTTATCACCAATTTTGCTTTGTTCTCTTGGTATTCTTAGTTGAAAGCTTAACCTAGGAGGTTCATATGCTAATTTCTTAGACCTTGAAGCCCACCTCTTTCAGATTGCATTTTAACAGTTTTTCACCACTAGAGGGTGTTAGTTCACGTATTTCATATAGATAACACTGTACTCGTGCACGAGAAGTTATCTGGGAGCAAGCACTGATTGGCTAGACTGCAAGTCTGTCAAAAGAACTGAATAAAGGGGCAGTTTGCAGAGGCTTAGATACAAGATAATCACAGAGGTTAAAAGTATATTATTATAAATGTGTTAGTTATGCAAAACTGGGAAATGGGTAATAAAGGGCTTATCTATCATTTAAAACAATAAAAAATTCTGGTGTAGACTGTCCCTTTAACTATTTACTAACTACCTACAAATTTACCTGTAAAATAAAACCTAACCTGTCTTACACTAACACCTAACCTTACACTACAATTAAATAAATTACCCAAATTAAATACAATTAACTAAATTAAATACAAATACCTAAATTAAAAAACAAACACTAAATTACACAAAATAAAAACAAATTACAAGATATTTAAACTAATTACACCTAATCTAATAGCCCTATCAAAATAAAAAAGCCCCCCCCCCCAAAAATAAAAAAACTGCTAGCCTAAACTAAACTACCAATAGCCCTTAAAAGAGCCTTTTGCGGGGCATTGCCCCAAAGAAATCAGCTCTTTTACCTGTAAAAAAAATAAACAACCCCCCAACAGTAAAACCCACGACCCACACAACCAACCCCCCAAATAAAACCCTAACTAAAAAAACCTAAGCTCCCCATTGCCCTGAAAAGGGCATTTGGATGGGCATTGCCCTTAAAAGGGCATTTAGCTCTATTGCTGCCTAAACCCTAATCTAAAGCTAAAACCCACCCAATAAACCCTTAAAAAAACCTCACACTAACCCCCGAAGATCCTCTTACAGTTTTGAAGACCGGACATCCATCATCAA
This sequence comes from Bombina bombina, assembly GCF_027579735.1. NCBI lineage: Eukaryota > Metazoa > Chordata > Amphibia > Anura > Bombinatoridae > Bombina > Bombina bombina. The sequence goes on from NC_069501.1 coordinate 89,705,123, forward strand.
CAAAGCCGGGAGAAGTCCTCAACGAAGCGGCAAGAAGTCCTCAACAGAGCCGGGAGAAGTCTTCATCCAAGCCGGGAGAAGTGGTCCTCCAGACGGGCAGAAGTCTTCATCCAGACGGCATCTTATATTTTCATCCATCCGGTGCGGAGCGGGTCCATCTTCAAGACATCCGGCGCGGAGCATCCTCTTCCTGCGACAACTCCAGACGAATGAAGGTTCCTTTAAGTGACATCATCCAAGATGGCGTCCTTTAGATTCTGATTGGCTGATAGAATTCTATCAGCGAATCAGAATTAAGGTTGAAAAAAATCCTATTCCCTGATACAATCAGCCAATAGGATTGAGCTTGCATTCTATTGGCTGTTCCAATCAGCCAATAGAATGCAAGCTCAATCCTATTGGCTCTCACAAAGCACTGAGATAAGCCTTCAAGGACTTAGAAACAAAGAATACCAAGAGAACAAAGAAAATTTGATTAAAGGGACAGTCTAGTCCAAAATAAACTTTCATGATTCAGATAGAGAATGTAATTTTAAACAATTTTCCAATGTATTTTTATCACCAATTTTGCTTTGTTTTCTTGGTATTCTTAGTTGAATGCTAAACCTAGGAGGTTCATATACTAATTTCTAAGCCCTTGAAGGCCGCCTCTTCTCTCAGGGCATTTTGACAGTTTTTCACCACTAGAGGGTGTTAGTTCACGTTTGTCATATAGATAACACTGTGTTCATGCACGTGGAGTTCAGGTGAGTCAGCTCTGATTGGCTAAAATGGATGTCTGTCAAAAGAACTGAAATAAGGGGGCAGTTTGCAGAAGCTTAGATACAAGGTAATCACAGAGGTAAAAAGTGTATTTATATAACTGTGTTGGTTGTGCAAAACTAGGGAATGGGTAATAAAGGGATTATCTATCTTTTTAAACAATGAAAATTCTGGTGTAGACTGTCCCTTTAAATTAAACTGTTCCGATCAGCCAATAGAATGCGAGCTCAATCTGATTGGCTGATTGGATCAGCCAATCCGATTGAACTTGAATCTGATTGGCTGATTCAATCAGTTAATCAGATTTTTCCTACCTTAATTCCGATTAGCTGATAGAATCCTATCAGCCAATCGGATTTCGAGGGACGCCATCTTGGATGACGTCACTTAAAGGAACCTTCATTCGTCGGTAGTCGTCGGAAGGAAGAGGATGTTCAGCGCCGGAGGTCTTGAAGATGGAGCTGCTCCTCGTCGGATGGATGAAGATAGAAGATGCCGCTTGGATGAAGATGTCTGCCGGTCCAGATGTCCTCTTCTGCCTGGATAGGATGAAGACTTCTGCCGCTCCGGATGTCCTCTTTTGGTCCATCAGTGCCCGGCTGGGTGAACAGAACACGACTCAACGTAGGGAGATCTTCAGGGGGGTAGTGTTAGGTTTATTAAAGGGGGGTTTGGGTTAGAGTAGGGGTATGTGGGTGGTGGGTTGTAATGTTGGGGGATGGTATTGTGTTTTTTTTTACAGGCCAAAGAGCTGATTTCTTTGGGGCATGCCCCTCAAAAAGCCCTTTTAAGGGCTGGTAATAGAGCTGTTAACTTTTTAAATTTAGATTAGGGTAGGGAATTTTTTTTATTTTTGGGGGCTTTGTTATTTTATTAGGGGGCTTAGAGTAGGTGTAATTAGCTTAAAATTCTTGTAATCTTTTTTTTTATTTTTTGTAATTTAGTGGGGTTTTTTTTTGGTAATTTAGTTTAGTTTATTTAATTGTAGGTAATTGTAGGTACTTGTAGTTAATTAATTTAATTTATTTATTGATATTGTAGTGTTAGGTTTAATTGTAACTTAGGTTAGGATTTATTTTACAGGTAATTTGGTAATTATTTTAACTAGGTAGCTATTAAATAGTTATTAACTATTTAATAGCTATTGTACCTAGTTAAAATAAATACAAAGTTGCCTGTAAAATAAATATAAACCCTAAAATAGATACAATATAATTATTTGTTATATTGTAGCTATATTAGGGTTTATTTTACAGGTGAGCATTTAGCTTTAAATAGGAATACTTTAGTTAATAACAGTTAATTTATTTTGTTAGATTAAAATTATATTTAATTTAGGGGGGTGTTAGGGTTAGGGTTAGACTTAGCTTTAGGGGTTAATACATTTATTATAGTAGCGGCGAGGTCCGGTCAGCATATTAGGGGTTAATACTTGAAGTTAGGCGGCGGCGATGTTAGGGAGGGCATATTAGGGGTTAATACAATTTATTATAGGGTTTGCGAGGCGGGAGTGCGGCGGTTTAGGGGTTAAAACATTTATTAGAATAGCGACGAGGTCCGGTCGGCAGAATAGGGGTTAATAAGTGTAGGTAAGGTAGCGGAGACGTTGGGGGGGCAGATTAGGGGTTAATAAATATAATATAGGGGTCGGCGGTGTTAGGGGCAGCAGAATTGGGGTTCATAGGGATAATGTAGGTTGCGGCGGTGTCCGGAGAGGCAGATTAGGGGTTAATAGTATAATGCAGGTGTCAGCGATATCGGGGGCGGCAGATTAAGGGTTAATAAGTGTAAGGTTAGGGGTGTTTAGACTCGGGGTACATGTTAGGGTGTTAGGTGCAGACTTAGATACTGTTTCCCCATAGGAAACAATGGGGCTGCAGGTGTTAGGTTTTTTTTCCTGCCCCATTGTTTCTTATGGGGATATCGTGCACGAGCACGTTTTCCCAGCTTACCGCTACCGTAAGCAACGCTGGTATTGAGGGTTGAAGTGGAGCTACATTAGGCTCAACGCACCCTTTTTTGAGCCTAACGCAGCCCCTCAGACAACTCTAAATACCAGCGTTGTTGGAAGGGTGCGTTGGGGTACTAAAACAGTTCTTAGTAGAGGTAATGGTAAATTTGAGAGTATATCGTCGATCTGAAAAGGGAGGTAGGAGATGAATCTCTACGACCGATAACAGAGAACCCATGAAAAAGACCCCCATTAGAGAAATCATCGTATTCAACAGGTGATACTCCCTTCACGTCCCTCTGACATTCGCTGTACTCTGAGAGGAATCAGGCTTCAACAATGCTGAGAAGCGCATATCAACGTAGAAATCTTAGCACAAACTTACTTCACCACCTCCATAGGAGGCAAAGTTTGTTAAACTGAATTGTGGGTGTGGTGAGGGGTGTATTTATAGGCATTTTGAGGTTTGGGAAACTTTGCCCCTCCTCTTAGGATTGTATATCCCATATGTCACTAGCTCATGGACTCTTGCCAATTACATGAAAGAAAAGCAGCGTTAGCTACGCGGGTCTTTACCGACAAAACTCTAAATCTAGCCTAATGTTTCTTGGAAATGGATTTCCTTTTAATAAACAGGCTGTAAAGGCTTCCAAATGAAACTGCAACATAAGTTCTCTTCTATTTTAAATAAGAACATTTGAAAAAATACAAGACAAGCAAAGCAAACAGTATACTGTTAATTCAGCTAAACAATTTCCTGACACCAACTTCTTCAGCAAATCCACCTGACAAACAGATGCTATTTGTAGCTTAGCAATGCTGTCACAAATTTTGGAGTTAACACACTGGGTATTCTTTCCTGAAATAAGACAGGTCCTATTGAAAGGAAATAATCGGCTCAGCGAATCTAAAAGCAGGAACAAGCAAAACGTCTGTACCCTTGGCCTTATATCAGATGTAATAGCCATCATTTCTGACAGCGGAATAGGATAATGGATTCACTGCAATATTGCTCTGTATACTCAGTCTAAGGTAACCTTTCAAGGAAGATATCCGAGTCCTTTTGTATGTTTAAGTGGCAGATGTTAGACTTTGTGATCTGCGATTTACTGGAAGCAAAGGAAACTCGGCTAAACTACCTAAAATCTAATTAAGGGACAGGATAAGCCATAGCTGTAAAATATTGAATTAATTTAGTCTCAATTTGAATATTGATTTAATTTTACTGTAAATACTAGACATGCAAGATCTTAACAGTATCATTAGGCTGAATAGCTTGCAGGTGGTGGAAATTGATCTGTGTTCATAAGCATTTTTGCAAAAAAAAGGACCAGTTTTCCAATCCATTAGTAGTAGCATGTGAAAATATTGTATGGAAGGTTGTGTTATTTTTCCATTCCTTTTTTTTTACCTTTCTTGTAAGTGATTTCATATTACATATAGAATATAATGGGTATATCTGATAAAAAAAAAAACATGAGAAAAGCTATAACAGACAAAAGATAGAGTTACCAAGCTGTGGAGACAGCTGTGATGCAGGTTAGCTCATGCTAGTCTGCAAACCGGTGGTTAAGAAACTGCAAACCTAAGGGGGGCCTCAGAGGTAGCTGAATAAATAATCCCAAACTTGTTTGCTAGAGTTGTTTGACAGGTCATGTGACAGCAGGTGGTAGCGTAATAATGAATAAGAGCAGCAGATTCTGCTAGTCAACTGCCCTCTAGCTACAATCAAAGACAAGCAGGTTTCCTATCTGGGGGCCTTCTTTGTCCACCTGATGAAATTTCTGGTCCATACTACAGACTTTACAAGAAGTTCTCAAAGATATGCAGTAATTAACATGATGGCTCATTGACTGAATATTAATAATAGCTGCCTATTATGTTTAGGTGCAGCTTTTTTTTTATTAATCATCAATATCAGACGTGTATAATTAACAAATTCATTTTTCTGTAGCTTAAAGGGACACTGAACCCAATTTTTTTCTTTTGTGATTCAGATAGACCATGCAATTTTAAGAAACTTTCTACTTTACTCCTATTATCAAATTTTCTTCATTCTCTTGGTATTTTTATTTGAAAAGCAAGAATGCAAGTTTAGAAGCCGGACCATTTTTGATGAACAACCTGGGCTGTTCTTGCTGATTGGTGGACCAAAATTTGGCTGGCACCTTAGCTTAGATGCCTTCTTTTTCAAATAAAGATAGCAAAAGAACAAAGAAATTTTGATAATAGGAGTAAATTAGAAAGTTGCTTAAAATTGCATGCTCTATCTGAATCATGAAAGAAACATTTTGTGTTCAGTGTCCCTTTTATAATTAACAAATTAACATTCTGATATCTGTATGTGATTAATATTATTGTTTATGTGTAGAGTGTCACTAAATCCTTAGCAGTGGTACAGGTTATTTTTTTTTAACCATAGCCAATCTTGTTTACTAGCATATAAACAGAGTATGAACACAAACTTTAACATTGGCAAAAAAAAAAAACTGCTCAAAAAGTGTTTTCTGATGAACTGGAATATCACTGTGCAATTATCTTAAAGGGACAGTCTAGTCAAAATTAAACTTTCATGATTCAGATAGGACATGCAGTTCAATTTTAAACAACTTTCCAATTTACTTTGATTATCTAATTTGTTTTGTTCTTTTGGTATTCGTTGTTGGAAGCTAAACCTAGGTTAGCACATATGCTAATTTCTAAGCCTCTAAAGGCTGCTTTTTATCTCAGTGCATTGTGACAGTTTTTTTTACAGATAGACAACGCTAGTTCATGTGTGCCATATAGAAAACAATGTGTTCACTCCTGTGCAGTCATTTATGAGTCAGCACTGATTGGCTAAAATTCATGTCTGTCAAAATAACTGAAATGAGGGGGCAGTCTGCAGAGGCTTAGATACAAGGTAATCACAGAGGTAAGTGTATATTAATATAATTGTCTTGGCTATTAAAAACTGGATAATTGGTAATAAAGATATAATCTATATTTTTAAACAATGACAAAACAGCTATAGAACATAGGACGCTGACAAAAGGGGAGGAAAATAAAATCTCAACAGGACAGTATGTGAGGATGCATTTTATCATATTGAAGGCTTGTTTATGTTTTTATTATGTACGTGCAAACATTAAAGCTCTTGCTGTGTTATTTTATTATAACCCTTGAGTTTGGGTTGCACTTATTTCTATTTTTTAGAGCATAGATGTAAGGTCACTGGTCACAAAAATAATTTGGATAGACAATATTTAAAAATATGCTTAGAAAGAGGGAGGGGTAAAATATCAGGTGCAACAGTTTATTAGTTTTGACCCAGCCTTTTACCCCTTACCACATGTACTTGAACAAGTGGAATTCTTTTATATCTGCCCTTTATCCAATCCATCATTAAAGATTTTTCCAGGTTGATTTATCCTACTCACCATTCAGTGTTAGCAGTTACTTTCCGACAGTCCTGGGTAGGGAGTGATGCAGGCAGGGCGCTGTAGAGCTGAGACATGAAAACAAGGGATGACCACTGTTGGGAGGGCACATTAGGAGGTCACCCATCATGCTGGCAATGCCATAACAATGCACTTGCCAAATCCTGCTACGCTCATCCACATAACATCTCTTTTATTTACCCTTCTCTTGCCCAAGACCTAACCAAAACATTAATTTACTAGCGTATACTGTCTTACATCAATTTATATTAATGGTATATACTTTTCAGCACGTCATGTGACCCAGCTTCACAATTCCAGCTGGTTGGCTCCCAGATCATGTCTGCTCACAACCACCAGTTCTCGGCAGCTGCTAAGTGGTACTATAACTATGTGTTTAAGCCCTTTGTGGATCTGATTTTTGTTTATTTTTTGGAATTAGCTCACGGTAGCAATAACCTCCCACTTGTAATTGATGGTTATTTATTACGTGAAAATTTGCCCGTTTACGGGCGCGAAATAAATTAGCCCTCCACTTGTAATCTATCCCTTTATTGTGAATGATATTTTCAAGTTTAAGATATCTTTAATTACTAAAAGAACAGTAGTAAAACTTGTTCTTCTTAACTTTTTTTGACAGGTAATATACAGTAATGCTTTTCTGATTTTGTTCTTAAATTAAAATGCCGATGCTGATCCGTAAGTGACTCACTAAAGCAATACTATTATCTTATTAAATTTGTTAGGAGGGAGTCAATGTTCTTTCGGTTTGTCTGTGTATACATTAGTGCGATTAAAGTTCATTGATCTGAGTGCAAGTCTGCCTTGTATACCCATGTTAACAAATTGATTTAAGTTAATATAATTTACATTGGTTAAGATGAAAATGCATTCAGATCAAATACAAAACTTGCGGGGAATAATGCAGTATGATAATTTGAAAAACACATTGATACTAAATATATAAAAAGAACAGTACTTAAATCTAGAAAATATCTTGTTGACCCAGATAACCTATAATATATCCATATTTAAAGGGATATGAAAACCTAAAATTTTCTTTTGTGATTTAGACAGAGCATAATATTTTAAAAATAAAGTTTCCAATTAACTTCTATTATCTATTATTTGCCATGTTCCCATGATAATCTGTGTTGAAGAGATACCTATGTAGGCATCTGGAGCACTATGTAGCAGGAAATTGTGCTACCATCTAGTTCTCTTGCAAATGGACACCATTCTTAAAAACTGTTGCCACAGAGTGCTTCAAAATGTCCCTGCTTTTCAACAAAATATACCAAGAGAAGGAAGAAAAATGAATAATAGAAGTGAATTAGAAATGTGTTCAAAATCACATGCTCTATCTGAATCATGAAAGAAAAAAATAGAGTTTCATATTCCATTAAAAAAACAATACAAGAATGTTCTCTTATTTATCAAACATGTGGATTGATTTATTGGTTATGGGTTTTTTTAAACCATGGTAGTGATTTTTTTACATTACCCATTGGGGCATATTTATGATTGTGCGAACGGACATGATCCGATATAGTGGATCATGTCCGCTGCACATCGATAAATGCAGACAGCATACGCTCTACTCTACTCTATTTATCATTGCCCCAGCAGTTCTTGTGAACTGCTGGTGCAATGCCGCCCCCTACAGATTCATGGCCAATCGGCCGCTAGCAAGGGGTGTCAATCAACCTGATCGTATTCGATCGGGTTGATTTCTGAAGGCTCGCCGGAAACACGGGCAATCAAGCTCCGTACTGAGCTGGATAAATATGCCCCATTATCTCTTATTCTACTTAATACTTTAAAGTTTACCATAATGGAGTAAAATCATTAGACTGATCATCCCATGGTCATATCTCACTCAGGGCCAGATTACAAGTGGCGCGCTAACAGATATGCACAAGTAATAAGGGGTTTATCATGGGTGTTTGCACACATCAGGTTTTTCGCTCATATTACAAGTTGAACGTGAGCCCAATTCAAGTTAATGATTGTCAGGTTAGCGTACAAGCAAAAACAGTTTAATTCCAACTCATTGTATGAGCGCAACCCAACGTGCACAAAAAAGCTTACTTCTAGCGCAGTTAACACAAGAGTATTAAATAGCGCTCCACTTGTAATCTGGCCCTCAATTCTGTAAAAAACTAGGTGGAACCTTGAAGTTCTAGTGAGTTGTTTTCCAAATACACTGTGATTATGGTTGTTTTAAGCAAATACAAATCTAATTGCAATGTTTTCAACATACTGTCACTTGCCTTCTCTTCTTGCTTTGCATACAAGTCTGTTTCAGTACATTGCTTATTTCAAGACAAAGTCACCAGCTTACATTTAGTGAGATAAAATAAAAAGACCTGTGGGTGTATAATGCTTAATATAACAGCGAAAGAACACAGGATACAGCAGAGGCGAGCTTTGACAGGTCACAGCAGAGGCTGAGCTATGGCAGGTCACAGCAGAGGCTGAGCAATGGCAGGTCACTACAGAGGCTGAGCAATGGCAGGTCACAGCAGAGGCTGAGCGATGGCAGGTCACAGCAGAGGCTGAGAAATAGCAGGTCACAGTAGAGGCTGAGTGATGGCAGGTCACAGCAGAGACTGAGCAATGGCAGGTCACAGTAGAGGCTGAGGGATGGCAGGTCACAGCAGAGAGTGAGCAATGGCAGGTCACAGTAGAGGCTGAGGGATGGCAAGTCACAGCAGAGGCTGAGAGATGGCAGGTCACAGCAGAGGCTGAGCAATGGCAGGTCACTACAGAGGCTGAGGAATGGCAGGTCACAGCAGAGGCTGAGTGATGTCAGGTCACAGCAGAGGCTGAGAAATAGCAGGTCACAGTAGAGGCTGAGTGATGGCAGGTCACAGCAGAGACTGAGCAATGGCAGGTCACAGTAGAAGCTGAGGGATGGCAGGTCACAGCAGAGACTGAGCAATGGCAGGTCACAGTAGAGGCTGAGGGATGGCAAGTCACAGCAGAGGCTGAGCGATGGCAGGTCACAGCAGAGGCTGAGCGATGGCAGGTCACAGCAGAGGCTGAGAAATAGCAGGTCACAGTAGAGGCTGAGTGATGGCAGGTCACAGCAAAGACTGAGCAATGGCAGGTCACAGTAGAGGCTGAGGGATGGCAGGTCACAGCAGAGACTGAGCAATGGCAGGTCACTACAGAGGCTGAGCAATGGCAGGTCACAGCAGAGGCTGAGAAATAGCAGGTCACAGTAGAGGCTGAGTGATGGCAGGTCACAGCAAAGACTGAGCAATGGCAGCTCACAGTAGAGGCTGAGGGATGGCAGGTCGCAGCAGAGACTGAGCAATGGCAGGTCACAGTAGAGGCTGAGGGATGGCAATTCACAGCAGAGGCTGAGCGATGGCAGGTCACAGCAGAGGCTGAGCGATGGCAGGTCACAGAAGAGGCTGAGCAATGGCAGATCACAGCAGACGCTGAGCATTGGAAGGTCACTGCAGCGGCTGAGCGATGTCAGGTCACAGAAGAGACTGAGCAAATGCAGGTCACAGGAGAGGCTGAGCAATGGCAGGTCACTACAGAGGCTGAGCAATGGCAGGTCACAGCAGAGGCTGAGCGATGGCAGGTCCCAGCAGAGGCTGAGAAATAGCAGGTCACAGTAGAGGCTGAGCGATGACAGGTCACAGCAGAGGCTGAGAAATAGCAGGTCACAGTAGAGGCTGAGCGATGGCAGGTCACAGCAGAGGCTGAGCAATGGCAGGTCACAGCAGAGGCTGAGCGATGGCAGGTCACAAAAGAGGCTGAGTGATGGCAGGTCACAGTAGAGGCTGAGTGATGGTAGGTCACAGCAGAGGCTTAGCAATGGCAGGTCACAGCAGAAGCAATGGCAGTAGAGAGACTAGACACACAGGAGCTGGTATCTGTAGACAGACTTGACACTATTCTCAGAAGCAGCAAATGCTTGAAAGTCTTTGAGGAAGTACCAGAAGTACTCAGAAAATTCAGAGATAACCAAGTGTTCTGCAGCAGACTACATACACACTGGAGCTGCAAATGACAAGAAGAACAATGGAACTGCAGCAAAATAGATGAGTTCAAGAGAGGCAGAGGAGAAAGTGCTCAGGAGCTGCAGCTTAAGGCATGAAGCATGGTCAGACTAGCAGGGTTGGTTTCTATCTGGCAAATACAGTACAAAGGTAATCCAGAGGCTTGTTCAAAAAACAGGCAAGGTAGAAAAGCCAGAATGTCAGCCCAAAACCAGGCATCAAAGCAAGGGGTCCACACAAATAGAATCAGGAAAAAGCACCTTGGCTTCTTAAACAGGCAAAGACACAGACTCAATGTCAGGGCAAAGACTGATTAGACAGACAGGTTTAAATAGTCTGCTGGGGGGGACTTCCGGGCGGCGGCCATGATAGGTCGCACAAAACCATCCTGCTCCAGTGTTCAACCTGTTTATGGTTATTACTATAGCTCAGTCAGCACATCTGTCTACTTTATACCTTGATCCCTGCAATATCAATGCTCCTGCATCTGATGAGCCCAACATTATTGTGAAAGCGATTACTGTGAGCCCCAGGAGCAAATTATAAGGTTGAGGCCTTTAATCTACCCCCCCCCCCCCCCCGGAGAGGCCTGTCTGGGCCTTGTCATTACGCAGCACATTGTGCTGATTGCTAAGTATCTTATGAGCCCTGGTACCATCTACCGTGTGAGGAATCTACACTATCTACCGGATGGAGTCTTCCGAATTGTACAACCAACTGAAGAGCCTCTTAGATGAACATTTCCTACGTCTTGAGTATGCGCTAGCTGCAGCAGGGGGTAATTACAGTAACCCTGAATGGTGCTGTCTTACCGAGACCACGGAGACTATTCTATGCGAGCAAAAAACAGACCATAGCGTGGTGATCTGATGTCCTCTCCAAAGGTGGCTGCACTCCAGGCAAATTGAGCACATCAACCTGTTTAGACCGCAAATTGGCAAGCAACGCGACACCCCTACCTACGCATGTTCACTCTCCCCCTGTCTCGAATTCGGATCCCGAGACAGTTGCAGACCATCACTCCATGAAGGGTCAAAGAGGTAGGAGCATTACCATTCATTCGGCCATTATGTTACCACAGTTAGTAGTGACACTACAGGGCAATGACATGGGGCCCCTCATTGCAATTGCAACCCAGGCTACGTTTCCATCTACCTCCAGACCCAGCTCCGTGGGAGACATTAGCAGGTGGCCAACTTCATGGGGTCTTGTTCACCAGGAATGCAGTCATCTGTTACACGGACCCCCATCCAATAGAACTGGTGTGGGCTAGACATTGCTTTACATATTGCCCAGGGTGGAGAATATTAATATCTACTTTGAATTTACACGGTTCCCTGCATATCTGATCGTTCAAGATTTTACAGATTCCCATAAACATTATCGAGATGCTCATTGTGAAGTTACACTTATTCGATCAGTCTCTTGCATCAGAATATTTAATCTATGTTGCTCTCTGCATGAATGAACGCTAAAAAATGTGTAGGCTTTCATGAACAGTAACGCTCAGTTAAAGAGAATTTCGCACTGACAGGCTGTACCTTATATCTTATATGTTGTTATTTACAAGTTGGTTAATAAATCTACTTTCTTTGTATCTGGGACTAAAGTCTTACATTATTTATCACACTTTTTAGTTTAAGATCTAACGAGGCAACTAGAGCTGCATATTGAAGTTATTTTCTTATACACATGGACACTTGCTAACTACAATGCTTCAGTTTGAATGCTAGACTAAATGTATACTTGCAGGTTAAATTTGTTTTTAACTCTTCCAATGTATAGCTATCAGCCATCCCTTATACGTATTAATGTTGACTATAGTAGTGGATGTTGACTGGTTATTTACTATTTACTTAAAATGTTTCCTTAGGTTAAATCATAGAAATGCACCATTTTTAAATAATCCTCGGCCATATCTCCATAGTTCCTGCTTGGCTGAAATTTGATAGGAAGGATATAGTGGCTATTTAAAATTATCGCTAGGTGAGGCAGTATCCAGCAGAAACGAAGCCTTCACCTAATATATATTTGCTGGTCAGATATATTTATTCTTTTCCAACTCTCAGTACTTCTTATGCCACTGTTACCTCTTATTTTGATACCCACAGTTACGCCTAAGAATATTTATGTTTTGTCTTCCCTTGGTGTGTTATGGGATCCCGCTGTCCACGGCCGGGACGGCGGGATTCCATCTTCCTGCACTGGGAAGATGGCGGGTGATTCATATCTGAATTTATCTTGACCACCCTAATAACGTGCCTTGACAAGAAGTTACCATCCATTTTCAGAATAAGACACAAGTGCTAAGTCGGCTACCCTTTCATTGCTCCCATGTTTGATATTTACATTACTAAATAAATTCCAGCCCAAACTGTATAACTTATATGAGCTATACTGCCCTACCAACCAAAGCATACCTCCAGATAACCAACAGCTTACAGTATGTAGCAAAGATTTCTCAAAACCTACTAAGCAACACTATGCCTTTGAAATGGGCTCTATCCCTGCCTCTAATTCTCTATATATTGAGTGAAAGTGCACCCTCCTGTGACCCTAGATAATTGTTTCATTGTTTCGATGCTAGTATATAATATCGGGAACCTGTGGATGACAGATGGAAGAGGCGCCTCATGGGACAAGTATCGTTTTAGGCAACAAAGGGATACACATTAGCAGCGGACCCCCCACACAGAGTGTTACTCACAAGAGCGGCGGTACAAACGTGTACCCAGACAAGCAGGACGGAACCAAAAGTCGCCCGTCAGACAGGCGTAAGCTCGGTACGCTAGGCAAAACGTCACTCAGCAAGCAGCGTCAGAGTAGACCCAGCAGGGGAACCAATGGAGTCGAAGGGAACTCGACACAGCGGACCTCCAAAGGGGATCAGGAACGTAACCGAATTGCTCCAGCGGCAATAGTAATAGAAAACAGGCAGGTGTGATGTACTCAAGGATACATTTATTGAGTACAAACAGATAAAAACAAGCGTACAGCAACGCGTTTCTCAACAAATAGTCGTTTCATCAGGCTGATACTAATACATGGAAATACCTGCTCTATTTATAACACACCTGTGTCAATCACAGAGCTCCTACTACCGACACACCTCCAGGTGGGGATAACTGATGATAGGATGTGAATCGAGTGGGAGGTGTCTCAGGAGCCGGAGCTAAGGATGGACTACAACCAACAAATAACATACACAAATATTTCAAACATTCTGAATTATATGTTCGTAATTAGTCTGTCCTTACAGAAAATATACACATTCAAATCATACATGTAATAAATATTACTGTAACAGTATACAACATGTGGAAAATTAAAATGCTCACAAATTAAGATCATGGTTTGATAAAATATAATAATGTATCATAATAACCCAGTATCAATAAAAGATTCAGAACAGATATAAAAATAGTAATGGTCCAGTTTAATAAAAAGGGGCTGATTAATGATTTAAAAGATTATTAAATAGAGAATGAGAGAAATGTTTATAAAGGGGGGGGGGCAATCCTTGGATAATAAGGGGGTAAGACTAAGAGGACCAGCGAAAAAGACCATTTCAAAGTCCTAAATATGGATATCAGGGGGTCCTATAAAGTCCTACTACTAATTACTAAAAGCTCCAAATAAATAATAAATTACCATATTAATCTTAGTCGCTGACTATACTAGGTGCTCAAATGTAATTGTAAAATTAGAAAATAGGATATGGGTTGAGTGACTGGAAACAACTCTAACGGATGGCCTGAATTGATGGAAGTTGTACTAATAATGACTAAAAGCACCAGAAAAAAATAAATCAAACAGTATTAATCTTAGTCATTGACTATACTAAATGCTCAGATGTAAATATAAAAATATAAAATAGTGCAAAATAAAATATAAAATATATAAAATAAAATATAAAATAAAGAATAAAAGATATGGATTGGACGACTGAATACAGCTCTAGTGCATGGCCCTAATTAGTGGAAGGCTGCTAGGTCAATACACAAATTTAACCCATCAGGATGCATGCATTTCAAAACGTGGATCCAATACGTTTCTCTTTGTCTTAATCTAAAATACCTATTATAGATATAAGATTTAGGTATATGTTCTAAAGGGGTCACGGAGAAGCAATTAGTATCACCATTGTGCATGATGTTGCAGTGTCTAGAGACACTATGGTACTTGTAATTCTTCCTCATATTACGTTTATGTTCAGACCACCTTATGCTGAATCGCCTACAGGTTCTGCCCACATATTGGATGCCACACAGGCAGGTGAGTAAATATACAACATAGGTTGAAGCACAAGAGATATGTCCAATGATCGAATAAGATCTATTAGTGATAGTAGATCGAAAGGTTTTTTGTTTGGTGTCAATCGACTGACACATCTTGCATCTGCTCGCTCTACATCTGAAAGCACCAAACTTTGGTGCAATAGACTTCGGTGTTATGAGGGCTGGTTGTCTCTTATGTTTGACTATCTTATGTTTGACCCCACTGTCAATTCCCAATGGGAGAAAGCATTAACTTTATGTTCCATCACACTTTTGAAAATCTTGATTGACCACAGGAAAATTTTAGTTGAACAATCCTCTAAAGAAATAGATTCCATTCAAAATAGTTTAGAAAAATTCAAAACATCGCATCTTTATGATGAACTGAATACTATGGTTCTACAGAAAACAGATGCTTATCAAAAAGATTTGATGTTGGTCAAAAATCGTAAACTTATTAGGGATGAAGAGGATTACCAGAAAGGTCAGATACATACCTATCATAAGAATAAGAGAATTCACGAAACATCTAGCCCTGATCCTAAGAGCATCTTAGTTTCAGAAGTGAATGCCACCTCACAGGATAGGATTATCCAGCAACCACCTTCAAGAGTACCACCTAATGGCCTTGAAAATGAGTGGACCACGGTATATTACCCGAAAAATAAAAATAAACATAAGAATAAAAACAAATCGAATAATACCACTTGGAATAATCATCAGTCCAATAATAATACTAATGAACAGTGGACGAACGCCAACAGACGAAACCATTATTCTTATAATGGTAATAACCACTGGAATAAAGATAGAGATTATCCACCATATGGTCCAGATCATAATGGTTATAGACATCAGGGTGAATATAATAGAGGACATCAATCCAATTATAACAACCCTAATTATGGATATAGACCTGATCACAGAAACCCTAAAGAAAATAGGAATGTTAACCATGTACAGCATTCCAATGGGTACCATAACTCCAGAAATGATATAGTTATACCATCTCACCGTGCTGTAGGAAATTATCATCAGACCCAAGGTGATCCAGCTAACCAACATATATCATTCAATTATGGCCATGGACATATGAGAGATAATTCTCTTAGTGATCAGGGTCCCTCACATACTAGGAGGGCTATTACGAGCAGCCATGAGATTACACCATCTAGAATGCCAAATAATGTTGGTGCAAATGCATATCCTAACCACATGTTTGCCCCCGATGCGACTTTAAGCCCACATTTTCCAAATGATAGCCAAGCTATCATTTCTGATACTGATTCTCCTAATCATTTTTTAGGGACAGGTCACAGACAATCGTCATGGAAACAGAAGACGATTGCCAGTTACCTAGAGCCGGTGATCTCCCTTACTGCACCCCCGAAAGGGAAAAGACCTCACGGAAACGAGGGTGTAGAGGACGGAGCACAGCCCGCAAAAAGGCAAGATTACAGACCCTAAGTAAGGGGATCTTTAATCTATCGTCCCATGTCTTGTCAAATGACGAAATTCGGGTGTTGGGCAAAGGTCTTTCTTTTAGTCCTACCAACAAGCACAATGTTTTTTCACTTTTTGTGGATTTGAACCGGTTCACCCAAAAACTGTCATTGCAAAAATACTTTGCTGAAAAGACACTCAAGAATAGTACACTGTTGCCTATTCTGACAGACTCCATGGGAGCCAGACTCAATCAAGAAATGGTTCCGGTTATTGAACCTGATACTTTTATTGACCAACTGTGTGAGGGGTATATACATACCAACTTCAAAAATAAATCGAACTTTGTGCCCCAATTGAAAAACAATGCCCATATCGAAATTTTCAGACAACTTGTTAGTGACGATTTTGATAAAATAACCAAAAAGATACATGGACAAAATAATCTTTTTCCTAATGAGAAAAAAGCTTTGGAAAGTCTTAAAAACAACAAATCTATTGTCATAAGACAAGCCGACAAAGGCGGAGGGGTTGTTCTTCAAGACCTTGCTGACTATCTAACAGAGGCCCGGAAAATTTTATTTGATGTTAACTACTACATGAAATTGAACTCTGACCCCACTACGAGGTTTAAATCATCTCTTAAGGATATTGTTGATTCTGCCTTCAAAGAAGGTATACTCCATAAAAAAGAGAGGGATTTTTTGGTAACTGATGAGCCTAATTTGGCATTTTATTACCATTTGCCTAAGATACACAAAAACCCCTCATGCCCACCAGGTCGACCCATCATAGCGGGGATAGGCAGCTTAACTGACAACGTGTCTTCATACGTTGATCATTTTCTACAGAAATATGTCCGGGGTCTTGAATCCTATATCCAAGACTCCACAGACCTCCTCAAGAAATTAGAGGGATTGAATATCACACCCGACCTGGTGTGGATCACCTGTGATGTTCAGGCTTTGTACTCAAATATTGCACACAATTTGGGTATGGAGGCAGTGTCTGAATTTCTGGACCAAGATTTTTATCTTTCTACCAACCAGAAAGAGTTCATTTTACAACTCATTTCTTTCATCCTGGAGCACAACTATTTTGTGTTCCAGGATGAATTTTTTCTTCAAACCAAAGGTACTGCCATGGGTACCAGGTTCGCCCCTAGTTACGCGAATTTGTTTATGGGTCATTTTGAAAAGCGTTATATATATGACTCACACTATGGGGCGAGCCTGGTATTCTATGGCAGATACATTGACGATCTGATATTTATATGGAGGGGCAATGAGGACTCAGCCACTTCTTTTGTGGATTATTTGAATTCAAACGACAGGGGCTTGACCTTCACGAGTTCAATTAACACTAAATCAATTGTATACTTGGACCTGCACTTGAGCTTTAATGAAGGCAAGGTGACCAGTACAACCTATTTCAAGACGGTTGACTGTAATAGCTATCTGGATTTCAAAAGTTGCCATTTTCATGCCTGGAAACAGAACGTACCATATGGTCAGTTCAAACGTATTCGCCGTAACTGCAGCACGTTATCTGACTATGATTCCCAAAGTCAGGTCTTGAGGGAACGTTTTCTGGAAAAGAACTATCCACTTAGTATTATAGACAAAGGTTACAGAAGGGCTAGATTAGATGATAGGAATGGTTATTTTATCAACTCCAACAAACATTTGGGACAAGTAACTAATAACTATAATGAAAATCCTCTCTTCATCACGCAATTTAATTCTAATCATGCACTGATTAGAAAGGTGCTGGCCAAACATTGGGACATTCTAACTAAGGATCCCATTTTGGGTAAGTCGATAGGTACCAAACCAAAAGTGGTTTACAGGAGAGCTTCTACTCTAAAGACCCTGCTTGCTCCCAGCAAGATAGTCAAACATAAGAGACAACCAGCCCTCATAACACCGAAGTCTATTGCACCAAAGTTTGGTGCTTTCAGATGTAGAGCGAGCAGATGCAAGATGTGTCAGTCGATTGACACCAAACAAAAAACCTTTCGATCTACTATCACTAATAGATCTTATTCGATCATTGGACATATCTCTTGTGCTTCAACCTATGTTGTATATTTACTCACCTGCCTGTGTGGCATCCAATATGTGGGCAGAACCTGTAGGCGATTCAGCATAAGGTGGTCTGAACATAAACGTAATATGAGGAAGAATTACAAGTACCATAGTGTCTCTAGACACTGCAACATCATGCACAATGGTGATACTAATTGCTTCTCCGTGACCCCTTTAGAACATATACCTAAATCTTATATCTATAATAGGTATTTTAGATTAAGACAAAGAGAAACGTATTGGATCCACGTTTTGAAATGCATGCATCCTGATGGGTTAAATTTGTGTATTGACCTAGCAGCCTTCCACTAATTAGGGCCATGCACTAGAGCTGTATTCAGTCGTCCAATCCATATCTTTTATTCTTTATTTTATATTTTATTTTATATATTTTATATTTTATTTTGCACTATTTTATATTTTTATATTTACATCTGAGCATTTAGTATAGTCAATGACTAAGATTAATACTGTTTGATTTATTTTTTTCTGGTGCTTTTAGTCATTATTAGTACAACTTCCATCAATTAGGGCCATCCGTTAGAGTTGTTTCCAGTCACTCAACCCATATCCTATTTTCTAATTTTACAATTACATTTGAGCACCTAGTATAGTCAGCGACTAAGATTAATATGGTAATTTATTATTTATTTGGAGCTTTTAGTAATTAGTAGTAGGACTTTATAGGACCCCCTGATATCCATATTTAGGACTTTGAAATGGTCTTTTTCGCTGGTCCTCTTAGTCTTACCCCCTTATTATCCAAGGATTGCCCCCCCCCTTTATAAACATTTCTCTCATTCTCTATTTAATAATCTTTTAAATCATTAATCAGCCCCTTTTTATTAAACTGGACCATTACTATTTTTATATCTGTTCTGAATCTTTTATTGATACTGGGTTATTATGATACATTATTATATTTTATCAAACCATGATCTTAATTTGTGAGCATTTTAATTTTCCACATGTTGTATACTGTTACAGTAATATTTATTACATGTATGATTTGAATGTGTATATTTTCTGTAAGGACAGACTAATTACGAACATATAATTCAGAATGTTTGAAATATTTGTGTATGTTATTTGTTGGTTGTAGTCCATCCTTAGCTCCGGCTCCTGAGACACCTCCCACTCGATTCACATCCTATCATCAGTTATCCCCACCTGGAGGTGTGTCAGTAGTAGGAGCTCTGTGATTGACACAGGTGTGTTATAAATAGAGCAGGTATTTCCATGTATTAGTATCAGCCTGATGAAACGACTATTTGTTGAGAAACGCGTTGCTGTACGCTTGTTTTTATCTGTTTGTACTCAATAAATGTATCCTTGAGTACATCACACCTGCCTGTTTTCTATTACTATTGCCGCTGGAGCAATTCGGTTACGTTCCTGATCCCCTTTGGAGGTCCGCTGTGTCGAGTTCCCTTCGACTCCATGGGTTCCCCTGCTGGGTCTACTCTGACGCTGCTTGCTGAGTGACGTTTTGCCTAGCGTACCGAGCTTACGCCTGTCTGACGGGCGACTTTTGGTTCCGTCCTGCTTGTCTGGGTACACGTTTGTACCGCCGCTCTTGTGAGTAACACTCTGTGTGGGGGGTCCGCTGCTAATGTGTATCCCTTTGTTGCCTAAAACGATACTTGTCCCATGAGGCGCCTCTTCCATCTGTCATCCACAGGTTCCCGTTGTCCACTTACCATTTCCAAGAGAGCTGCCTGGATCGCTGTTTGCCGAATCCGCCATCTGCCACATGCTGTGATCATTTGCGCACTTCTATAGAGACTCTGTGTGCTATCTCGGTTCTCTTTAATCTAGCAAGTTTTTGGGCCAAGGCCCACCGAAGTTTGCTGCATTTGATTTTAGTTCTTATTAGCAATTGCTGTTCCCTATGAATTACGACTTAACACTACTGCTTATTATATGTCTTTTTTAGGATTGTTGCTAAACCGATATATTTTTATATACTGCCTTGCTTTTTTTTTTTTTTTATATACTGCCTTGGTTGTTGCTGTTTTAGTAATTACTACTTCTTGTCCAATACGATCCACATCG
Organism: Bombina bombina; assembly: GCF_027579735.1. Lineage (NCBI taxonomy): Eukaryota > Metazoa > Chordata > Amphibia > Anura > Bombinatoridae > Bombina > Bombina bombina. The sequence goes on from NC_069501.1 coordinate 89,725,136, forward strand.
GTATATTGTTTAATCATTTTTTTTTATTTTTGTTCCACACTGTATTTCGATTTTAGACCTATCTATATTATAGGGTTGCATGTTGTCTTCAATACCTTTTTTATTTGATAATCCTCACTTGTTCTGTCATTTCTATTATCACGGTAGGAGTTTGGTTTGATAGCAAGTTTGTATCTTATTTTTACTTATTACCACTACTCGGAGGTACACTATTAGACTAGTGTATTAGTATAGGGTCTATCTGATCAATTACACCAGTATTCGTAATTATTTGGTTATTTTGTTATAGACTCATTTTGTATATCTAATTTTTATTTTTTTAGTAATTTTTTTAGCATTTTTAGGCATTTAGGATTTGTTATATTTCTGCACTTCAATCATAGATTTCAAGTCTTTTTTATTCACACCATTGCTAGTTATATTATTGTTAGCACATATATCACTTATTCCCAGTTCTAACACTGTCACATTACTACTCACAGTTGTAATACTGCCATATTACATTGGTTCACTATTTCTATCACTGGTTTACATTTGATTAAGACTATTTAGTCTCACAATCTAACACACAGGCCACTGCTAATCACGTGACCTGTGCATTTGATTTGTATTCACGTATTCGTATTACAGAATATAATGTTATCTGTGAGTGAAAGGAACAACAAGAGATTGTTGCTCGTGTCACACACAGAATCCACTACTAGCACAGCTGCATCTGACAGTTCTGTTGAGAATCTGTCCATTCATGCACTTTTTGCGAGATTAGAAGATGCAATCAATGTCGAGTGCAGACACTGGTTGGATGCAGAAATGCTGCATAAATATATTGACAAAGAACAAATACCTCGTGGACTTAGGATTTTTAAAAGTTGTTCATTTAAAGATGACCCCACTGTCAATTCCCAATGGGAGAAAGCATTAACTTTATGTTCCATCACACTTTTGAAAATCTTGATTGCCCACAGGAAAATTTTAGTTGAACAATCCTCTAAAGAAATAGATTCCATTCAAAATAGTTTAGAAAAATTCAAAACATCGCATCTTTATGATGAACTGAATACTATGGTTCTACAGAAAACAGATGCTTATCAAAAAGATTTGATGTTGGTCAAAAATCGTAAACTTATTAGGGATGAAGAGGATTACCAGAAAGGTCAGATACATACCTATCATAAGAATAAGAGAATTCACGAAACATCTAGCCCTGATCCTAAGAGCATCTTAGTTTCAGAAGTGAATGCCACCTCACAGGATAGGGTTATCCAGCAACCACCTTCAAGAGTACCACCTAATGGCCTTGAAAATGAGTGGACCACGGTATATTACCCGAAAAATAAAAATAAACATAAGAATAAAAACAAATCGAATAATACCACTTGGAATAATCATCAGTCCAATAATAATACTAATGAACAGTGGACGAACGCCAACAGATGAAACCATTATTCTTATAATGGTAATAACCACTGGAATAAAGATAGAGATTATCCACCATATGGTCCAGATCATAATGGTTATAGACATCAGGGTGAATATAATAGAGGACATCAATCCAATTATAACAACCCTAATTATGGATATAGACCTGATCACAGAAACCCTAAAGAAAATAGGAATGTTAACCATGTACAGCATTCCAATGGGTACCATAACTCCAGAAATGATATAGTTATACCATCTCACCGTGCTGTAGGAAATTATCATCAGACCCAAGGTGATCCAGCTAACCAACATATATCATTCAATTATGGCCATGGACATATGAGAGATAATTCTCTTAGTGATCAGGGTCCCTCACATACTAGGAGGGCTATTACGAGCAGCCATGAGATTACACCATCTAGAATGCCAAATAATGTTGGTGCAAATGCATATCCTAACCACATGTTTGCCCCCGATGCGACTTTAAGCCCACATTTTCCAAATGATAGCCAAGCTATCATTTCTGATACTGATTCTCCTAATCATTTTTTAGGGACAGGTCACAGACAATCGTCATGGAAACAGAAGACGATTGCCAGTTACCTAGAGCCGGTGATCTCCCTTACTGCACCCCCGAAAGGGAAAAGACCTCACGGAAACGAGGGTGTAGAGGACGGAGCACAGCCCGCAAAAAGGCAAGATTACAGACCCTAAGTAAGGGGATCTTTAATCTATCGTCCCATGTCTTGTCAAATGACGAAATTCGGGTGTTGGGCAAAGGTCTTTCTTTTAGTCCTACCAACAAGCACAATGTTTTTTCACTTTTTGTGGATTTGAACCGGTTCACCCAAAAACTGTCATTGCAAAAATACTTTGCTGAAAAGACACTCAAGAATAGTACACTGTTGCCTATTCTGACAGACTCCATGGGAGCCAGACTCAATCAAGAAATGGTTCCGGTTATTGAACCTGATACTTTTATTGACCAACTGTGTGAGGGGTATATACATACCAACTTCAAAAATAAATCGAACTTTGTGCCCCAATTGAAAAACAATGCCCATATCGAAATTTTCAGACAACTTGTTAGTGACGATTTTGATAAAATAACCAAAAAGATACATGGACAAAATAATCTTTTTCCTAATGAGAAAAAAGCTTTGGAAAGTCTTAAAAACAACAAATCTATTGTCATAAGACAAGCCGACAAAGGCGGAGGGGTTGTTCTTCAAGACCTTGCTGACTATCTAACAGAGGCCCGGAAAATTTTATTTGATGTTAACTACTACATGAAATTGAACTCTGACCCCACTACGAGGTTTAAATCATCTCTTAAGGATATTGTTGATTCTGCCTTCAAAGAAGGTATACTCCATAAAAAAGAGAGGGATTTTTTGGTAACTGATGAGCCTAATTTGGCATTTTATTACCATTTGCCTAAGATACACAAAAACCCCTCATGCCCACCAGGTCGACCCATCATAGCGGGGATAGGCAGCTTAACTGACAACGTGTCTTCATACGTTGATCATTTTCTACAGAAATATGTCCGGGGTCTTGAATCCTATATCCAAGACTCCACAGACCTCCTCAAGAAATTAGAGGGATTGAATATCACACCCGACCTGGTGTGGATCACCTGTGATGTTCAGGCTTTGTACTCAAATATTGCACACAATTTGGGTATGGAGGCAGTGTCTGAATTTCTGGACCAAGATTTTTATCTTTCTACCAACCAGAAAGAGTTCATTTTACAACTCATTTCTTTCATCCTGGAGCACAACTATTTTGTGTTCCAGGATGAATTTTTTCTTCAAACCAAAGGTACTGCCATGGGTACCAGGTTCGCCCCTAGTTACGCGAATTTGTTTATGGGTCATTTTGAAAAGCGTTATATATATGACTCACACTATGGGGCGAGCCTGGTATTCTATGGCAGATACATTGACGATCTGATATTTATATGGAGGGGCAATGAGGACTCAGCCACTTCTTTTGTGGATTATTTGAATTCAAACGACAGGGGCTTGACCTTCACGAGTTCAATTAACACTAAATCAATTGTATACTTGGACCTGCACTTGAGCTTTAATGAAGGCAAGGTGACCAGTACAACCTATTTCAAGACGGTTGACTGTAATAGCTATCTGGATTTCAAAAGTTGCCATTTTCATGCCTGGAAACAGAACGTACCATATGGTCAGTTCAAACGTATTCGCCGTAACTGCAGCACGTTATCTGACTATGATTCCCAAAGTCAGGTCTTGAGGGAACGTTTTCTGGAAAAGAACTATCCACTTAGTATTATAGACAAAGGTTACAGAAGGGCTAGATTAGATGATAGGAATGGTTATTTTATCAACTCCAACAAACATTTGGGACAAGTAACTAATAACTATAATGAAAATCCTCTCTTCATCACGCAATTTAATTCTAATCATGCACTGATTAGAAAGGTGCTGGCCAAACATTGGGACATTCTAACTAAGGATCCCATTTTGGGTAAGTCGATAGGTACCAAACCAAAAGTGGTTTACAGGAGAGCTCCTACTCTAAAGACCCTGCTTGCTCCCAGCAAGATAGTCAAACATAAGAGACAACCAGCCCTCATAACACCGAAGTCTATTGCACCAAAGTTTGGTGCTTTCAGATGTAGAGCGAGCAGATGCAAGATGTGTCAGTCGATTGACACCAAACAAAAAACCTTTCGATCTACTATCACTAATAGATCTTATTCGATCATTGGACATATCTCTTGTGCTTCAACCTATGTTGTATATTTACTCACCTGCCTGTGTGGCATCCAATATGTGGGCAGAACCTGTAGGCGATTCAGCATAAGGTGGTCTGAACATAAACGTAATATGAGGAAGAATTACAAGTACCATAGTGTCTCTAGACACTGCAACATCATGCACAATGGTGATACTAATTGCTTCTCCGTGACCCCTTTAGAACATATACCTAAATCTTATATCTATAATAGGTATTTTAGATTAAGACAAAGAGAAACGTATTGGATCCACGTTTTGAAATGCATGCATCCTGATGGGTTAAATTTGTGTATTGACCTAGCAGCCTTCCACTAATTAGGGCCATGCACTAGAGCTGTATTCAGTCGTCCAATCCATATCTTTTATTCTTTATTTTATATTTTATTTTATATATTTTATATTTTATTTTGCACTATTTTATATTTTTATATTTACATCTGAGCATTTAGTATAGTCAATGACTAAGATTAATACTGTTTGATTTATTTTTTTCTGGTGCTTTTAGTCATTATTAGTACAACTTCCATCAATTAGGGCCATCCGTTAGAGTTGCTTCCAGTCACTCAACCCATATCCTATTTTCTAATTTTACAATTACATTTGAGCACCTAGTATAGTCAGCGACTAAGATTAATATGGTAATTTATTATTTATTTGGAGCTTTTAGTAATTAGTAGTAGGACTTTATAGGACCCCCTGATATCCATATTTAGGACTTTGAAATGGTCTTTTTCGCTGGTCCTCTTAGTCTTACCCCCTTATTATCCAAGGATTGCCCCCCCCCTTTATAAACATTTCTCTCATTCTCTATTTAATAATCTTTTAAATCATTAATCAGCCCCTTTTTATTAAACTGGACCATTACTATTTTTATATCTGTTCTGAATCTTTTATTGATACTGGGTTATTATGATACATTATTATATTTTATCAAACCATGATCTTAATTTGTGAGCATTTTAATTTTCCACATGTTGTATACTGTTACAGTAATATTTATTACATGTATGATTTGAATGTGTATATTTTCTGTAAGGACAGACTAATTACGAACATATAATTCAGAATGTTTGAAATATTTGTGTATGTTATTTGTTGGTTGTAGTCCATCCTTAGCTCCGGCTCCTGAGACACCTCCCACTCGATTCACATCCTATCATCAGTTATCCCCACCTGGAGGTGTGTCGGTAGTAGGAGCTCTGTGATTGACACAGGTGTGTTATAAATAGAGCAGGTATTTCCATGTATTAGTATCAGCCTGATGAAACGACTATTTGTTGAGAAACGCGTTGCTGTACGCTTGTTTTTATCTGTTTGTACTCAATAAATGTATCCTTGAGTACATCACACCTGCCTGTTTTCTATTACTATTGCCGCTGGAGCAATTCGGTTACGTTCCTGATCCCCTTTGGAGGTCCGCTGTGTCGAGTTCCCTTCGACTCCATTGGTTCCCCTGCTGGGTCTACTCTGACGCTGCTTGCTGAGTGACGTTTTGCCTAGCGTACCGAGCTTACGCCTGTCTGACGGGCGACTTTTGGTTCCGTCCTGCTTGTCTGGGTACACGTTTGTACCGCCGCTCTTGTGAGTAACACTCTGTGTGGGGGGTCCGCTGCTAATGTGTATCCCTTTGTTGCCTAAAACGATACTTGTCCCATGAGGCGCCTCTTCCATCTGTCATCCACAGGTTCCCGTTGTCCACTTACCATTTCCAAGAGAGCTGCCTGGATCGCTGTTTGCCGAATCCGCCATCTGCCACATGCTGTGATCATTTGCGCACTTCTATAGAGACTCTGTGTGCTATCTCGGTTCTCTTTAATCTAGCTAGTATATAATATGGCTCTAGTTATATCCCTATACGTTAGACCCCTACGGTAAATCCACTCTCCTAGTAAGTAAATCTAATTTTTTCCTCTACTGAATAAATATCCAGGAACATAAGCACTTGATCCTACAGTTATTTGTTTTAATACACCTAGATTGTTGATATATAAGTATTTATCAAACTTAACATAAAAAGAAAAAGAAAAAAGAGGTTTTCATTTAGAGATCCAAAAGCGGTCTGTCCATTAGAAATAGCCCCCTGCCCACGATTGTGAGTTTGTAACTGGGGTCCAAGAGTGGCCTCTCAGGTCAATTAGGGAGCACACAGAATATTAGGCATTAAACTTGTATACTATGCTCTTAAACTTACTTTTTGGAAATTTACTATGTTGTTGTACAGAATTGCACTATGTTCTCCCTGCATTTCATTATCATTGTGTTCTATTTTTTCATATTTCATGTATGCCTCATTTTGAACCTCAATAAAACTTATAAAAAAAAAAATTAAAAAAAAAATTAAATAAAAAATAAATAGTCTGTTGGGAATTGCACATTACCAACAGCTGAAAGAGGGTGGAGCCAGAGAACCTGAGTGAGAAAGCAGAAAACCAACAGGAAAGCATTCACAACTAAAGCCCTCTGATGGCTCAGGGGAAGTCTTTGGGATACAATACAGGAGACCAGAGTTCAAGACCATCATTTTATTCTTGGACCCATGCAGCAAATTATCAGTGGAATTCCTTGAGTCATCCTTACTGTAATGTTTGAGTCTCCTTCGCATACAAGAAATGTAGGTTACATCCATTAGTGAGATACACAGCTATCAATGTAAATTTAGTAAATAGTATGGATTCATCGTTTTAAGAATTTCACCTGAATGGAGAGTGTTAGGAAATCGGGGACCAGCTGTTACAGCCATTGGTTCAGGGGTTGGCTAGCTATCTAAGGGACACCAAACAGCTTTTATTGGAACTAGATTCACTCACATGGCAGGAGGACTTCAATTGGTTGTCGATTGATGTTACCTCTATCTATTCCTCTATACCCCATAATAGGTGATTAGAAGCAATTTCCTAGAGAGATCCACTCATTTTGACCCAGATTTTTGCCTGTACATCCTCAGAGTCACAGAATATCTGTTAACACATAATTTCTTTACCTTAGAAGGTGTTCACTACCTCCAGAGATGTGGGACAGCTATGGGGGCCAAGTTTGCCCCCTCGTACGCCAACCTTTTTATGGGTTGGTGGGAGCTGTCCTCCATCTATGGTTGTGATGAGCGCTGGAAGAAAAGGGTAAGATATTACAGAAGATATATAGATGATCTTTTGATCATGTGGAAAGGTGATGAAACTGAGGCATTAAATTTTGTCCAAACCTTGAATGACAGTTTAGATGGAATTAGGATGTAAAAATTAAAAATTTTTGGAAGTTTCTTTGATTGGCACTAGACAAGTAAAAGTTGAAACGAAAGTTTACAGGAAGCCCATAGCAGGTAACACCCTCCTCCATGCCCGGAGCCGTCACCCCAAACAAGTGTTCAATGTTGTCCTAAAAGGGCAATTCATAAGATTAAGAAGAAATTGCACGACAGATGATGAATTTGAGAGACAAGCTTTGGGTTTAGAGGAGAGGTTGTGTGAAAGAGGCTATAAAAGAAAAGAAGTGGCAGCCTCAAGGGAGAGTATAGCTGCAAGAGATAGAAAGGAGTTTCTTATTTCCCAGAAAAGGGATAAAAGCCAGTTTGAAGGGGTGTCATTTATTACCCAATATAGCGACCAGTTCCACCAGGTCTGCAACATAATTCGAAAGCATTTTTGGATGCTTGAAGCTGATGATGACCTGGTGGAGGTGGCAGCTAAGGGTTGCAAAAAGGTGCATTCAAAAAGGGTATGAGTATAGGTAACATTGTAGCCCCTACACAGCTTAGCTCTTCCACCACCATGGACAACTCATCTTGGCTCAGATTCAAAGGTACCTACAAATGTAGATACTCCCATTGTACAGCATGTGAGTATCTTTAGCAAGGAGAAGGTTTTACAAGTACAGTAACTGGGGAAAAATTCAGACATTTTTCGTGTCTGAATTGTAGAGCCACTTATGCTGTGTATTTGATCATGTGTGAAATTTGTGGTGTCCAGTATACAGGTCTCACAACAAGAGAGACTAGGGACAGGATACATGAGCATCTATACAATATTAAGGCTGGAAAACTTACTACCCCATTAGTACAGCACTATAAAATGCCAATTCTCTCAAATGGAGAATAATTGAAAAGGAGAAGTGGTGATAGGGACAAGCTTTTGGGAAAAAGAGAGGCCTTTTGGATACATAGACTCAGGACCAGAGTACCCCAAGGGTTAAACTCAGAATATGACATAATAAATTTCTGGGAATAAATTCCTGGGACTGTGTATCCAGGGGGTGTAAGTTGTATAGGTTAGGGTTATAATTATCCCCTTACTACAATAGGATTCTGTTTAGCCTTTACTACCTGTAAATAGTCATGTGTACAGTTTCTCTCTAATATCACAGCTATGTGATATGTTCTCAAATTAATTTATTAAATGTTTGAAATTTGTATTAAGTGAATATATATATATATATATATATATATATATATATATATATATATATACTACCTAATCAACCTGTTTGTTTGCAAATTTGAATCTACACTCATAATTGCAATCATGAATGAACACACTTGGCAATTGTGTAGGAGGTTTTTCTTGCCCTTATGTTAGTTAAGAGTACGAGTTGGAAGAGATTAAAGCAGCAAGCAATAATAGGCTACTCAGATTTCTGCAATTGCAATGTATATATTTTTCAATTTGTCAATGATGTTACTAAAGTTACATTCAGTTAATTTTGTAACTAGGGCATTCGTGGGTGTGTATAAGTGACCTCACTCAGGGTAATGTTTTTTACCCAATCACATTGCACTCAGGTGTATTTAAAGGTTATGGTGATTTTGGACTACAGCTACGATTATGGCCATTTAGGCTGAAACACATCAGCGGACAGTCCTTGGAGTGTTTTTCACACAACCCACAATTGCCATTTGTATGTATTCCCAGTTTTTAAGGATGTTCCAATTGAACTCTCAATAAAGTTTTTAAATGCATCCTGCCTGCTGGTGCTCCTTTTCATCACTTTCCGTACAAGTTTCCAGAAATGAAGGTATTCACAGCGGTGGTCAGGATAATACCTTTGCCTGAGTCATTCCCACTCACCTACCTTTCAAGCATCCACATCGGCAGAGACGGAGCCGACAGCCAGAAGTTGGAGATCCCTGATGACATCACACACCATCATAGAGTGTACCTAGGAGGGGAACAAAGCAGGCCGGAGGTCGAATTCACTGCACAGTACAGACCTAAGTTTCAAAGAGCCGGTTACTGTTTCCTAAGGACGGGCCACCCACTTTTTAGCGAAGGGACATACCCTGTTATTGGAATAGCGAAGGTAAGGTGAGTGGAGGGGAAGCCCCTAGTTTTCTTTGATGGTTGTGTCTTGATATTCAAGGAGACTTGAAAAACCGCTTATTTGACTTTGACTTTTCTGCATCAACAAGTGCACACATATTTTTGTTTGAATATCCCTTAATCTCTCTGTCAATTATTTTCAATTTGATTCCATTCCAATCTGTTCAACAATCCTATTATATCTCATTTAGCACACTGATTTACCATTCATGGAGACAGTTTGGAAGCTGTATTTCAATCCACAAGAAATGCAGGGATTTTGGGATTTTAAAACCATCACAGTCTTCATGATTTCAATTATATGTTACTTGGATTTTGAAAGAGTTATGTGTCTGTGAGAGACAATCAGGCTCTTGTTTTTTTACTTTCAGACTGTACTGTTTGGGAGGGCAGACAAAAGCTGACTGTGCTATCAGGACCAGGTAGAAAAGAAGCTTGCATTTTCCCAAAGTGAAGGAGGTCACATTCCTGGTTGGATCTGCCTTAAAATCCTCATTTGGAATAGTCCCACATAACAGAGTTTCTAGGCTTAAATGAAGACTGGGAAAAACCACAACAGTGGCGCTTACCACCTTAACGGTACCCGGGCAGACAGAAGACTGGGCAGTACTCAAGTGTGGGGGAGAGAAGGGTGGTGCTCTGGCTCACTGGAATTTTAGGTAGGTTAGTTATACTCAACCCCTGAGCAGAAGCAGTTGACCCCCGAGCCTCTGGGGTGTGAAGCTGAGCAGTTTGAGCATTATAGCTAGTTAGACTAGGTTGAATGGCCACAGAGTTAGAAGCATAAGAGACCACATGATGAGAGACAAACAGTCAGAAAGATCAGGTTTCATCTAGATTCATCTAGAGGCATGGGTGGGAACAAACACATAGGAGACAATGGAACAGGAGGCTTCCGCAAGCACTCCTTGAAAGAGGGCCTCTCTCTGAGTCTGATGTCAATTAGGATCAAAAAAGACACCAATGCCTCGAGATCCTCTGGTAAATCTCTGGCAGCAACTTTTTCTTCAATCGCATGAGAGAGCCCATGAAAGAAGGCGGCAACAAGGGCTTCATTGTTCCAACCTACCTTTGCGGCAAGCACACGGTACTCAATAACATACTGAGCAACAGATCTTGTACCTTGCTGAATGGACATGAGTCGTTTAGAAGCAGGAGCGAGCCGGAACATCAAATACCCTTCAAAAGGAGGCCACAAATTCAGGGTAATTTGAAATCACAGGTTTATTAGTCTCCCACAAGGGATTAGCCCAGGCAAGAGCTGTGTCAGAGAGTAACGAGATGAGAAATCCCACCTTAGCTCAGTCAGAGGGAAACCCCTGAGGTAACATCTCAAAGTAAAGGCCCACCTGGTTCAAAAACCCTCTGCACTGAATAGGATCACCTCCATATGGCTGAGGTAGAGGTGCAGAACCGGACATGCTCCTGGTAGGCATAGGTGCAGCAGCGGAAACAGGAGCAGCCATAACTTGTGGGACACTTTGGTCCAAATGTGCAGTGCGAGTCAGCAGGGTTTGCAGGGCAAATTGATCCAAGCGGTGATCCTGTAAATCCATCCTGGAAATGATGGCAGGTAAAGGTGGATTATTAGAACCTCAGGAATCATTGCCTTTGCGTAATGTCAGGGTGCCAGGAGTCAGACTGAGACGAGAAGTGCAAAAATAATCACACCTTTATTAATAGCAAAAAATAATAAAAAGTCCACAAGTCAAATCACAAGCCAGGAGTCAAAACCAGAGCTGGTAGTCAGACGAGCCAAGTCAGGAGCCAAAGCGAACAGAGGCCCTTTAAATAATAAGTGATGACATCACAATTCTGAGACTGCATCCTGTCTCACATGGATGATGCACACCATAGTCAGCAAGAGAGGTGAGTAAAATGGCCAGCAGCACATGGCAAACAAAACAGGGAAAAAACCCTGACAATATCTATATCTGTGTATAGAGAGCTCAGGAGGTGTTTGTGGCAGGTTCAGTAGACAGTAACGTAGAAAGTTGTTTGATTCTGTCTTTGGGCTAAGATGCTACCTGTGTATAGAGGAAATTAGCAGCATCCACACAATGCACCATAGTCAGCAAGAGAGGTGAGTAAAATGCCAGCAGCACATGGCAAACAAAACAGGGAAAAAACCCTGACAATATCTATATCTGTGTATAGAGAGCTCAGGAGGTGTTTGTGGCAGGTTCAGTAGACAGTAACGTAGAAAGTTGTTTGATTCTGTCTTTGGGCTAAGATGCTACCTGTGTATAGAGGAAATTAGCAGCATCCACACAATGCACCATAGTCAGCAAGAGAGGTGAGTAAAATGCCAGCAGCACATGGCAAACAAAACAGGGAAAAAACCCTGACAATATCTATATCTGTGTATAGAGAGCTCAGGAGGTGTTTGTGGCAGGTTCAGTAGACAGTAACATAGAAAGTTGTTTGATTCTGTCTTTGGGCTAAGATGCTACCTATCAGCGGTAGCACTATTTTCACTCAAGTCCTTTCTAGAGACTGCGTCTCTCCCGGTAGCTATTTTTAACATTTTTGTCAATGGCGACCGGGAAATCGATAGCAGTACCGCCCACGATGGGCGGAGCTTGGTTTGCCCAGTTTTGTGAGCACTGTTTACATTGTGTTTCCCAGTACATAAAGAGTAACGCATAAACAGTCCCCAACAGCTTCTCTAGTTTCCTATCATGCCCTAGACATGCATGCATTGGAAACGATGCTGCTTATATATTGGGATAGCCTTCAAACACATAGGCCTAGATTTAGAGTTGGGCGGTAGCCGTCAAAACCAGCGTTAGAGGCTCCTAACGCTGGTTTTTACCGTCCTCTGGTATTTGGAGTCAGTCATTAAAGGGTCTAACGCTCACTTTTCAGCCGCGACTTTTCCATACCGCAGATCCCCTTACGTCAATTGCGTATCCTATCTTTTCAATGGGATCTTTCTAACTCTGGTATTTAGAGTCGTGGCTGAAGTGAGCGTTAGAAATCTAACGACAAAACTCCAGCCGCAGAAAAAAGTCAGTAGTTAAGAGCTTTCTGGGCTAACGCCGGTTTATAAAGCTCTTAACTACTGTGCTCTAAAGTACACTAACACCCATAAACTACCTATGTACCCCTAAACAGAGGTCCCCCCACATCGCCGCCACTCGATTAAATTTTTTTAACCCCTAATCTGCCGACCGCCACCTACGTTATCCTTATGTACCCCTAATCTGCTGCCCCTAACACCGCCGACCCCTATATTATATTTATTAACCCTTAATCTGTCCGCCTCAACGTCGCCTCCACCTGCCTACACTTATTAACCCCTAATCTGCCGAGCGGACCGCACCGCTACTATAATAAAGTTATTAACCCCTAATCCGCCTCACTCCCGCCTCAATAACCCTATAATAAATAGTATTAACCCCTAATCTGCCCTCCCTAACATCGCCGACACCTAATTTCAATTATTAACCCCTAATCTGCCGACCAAATCTCGCCGCTACTGCAATAAATGGATTAACCCCTAAAGCTAAGTCTAACCCTAACCCTAACACCCCCCTAAGTTAAATATAATTTAAATCTAACGAAAAAAATTAACTCTTATTAAATAAATTATTCCTATTTAAAGCTAAATACTTACCTGTAAAATAAACCCTAATATAGCTACAATATATATTATACTTATATTATAGCTATTTTAGGATTTATATTTATTTTACAGGTAACTTTGTATTTATTTTAACCAGGTACAATAGCTATTAAATAGTTAAGAACTATTTAATAGCTAAAATAGTTAAAATAATTACAAAATTACCTGTAAAATAAATCCTAACCTAAGTTACAATTAAACCTAACACTACACTATCAATAAATTAATTAAATAAAATAACTACAATTACCTACAATTAAACCTAACACTACACTATCAATACATTAATTAAATACAATACCTACAAATAAATACAATTAAATAAACTAACTAAAGTACAAAAAATAAAAAAGAACTAAGTTACAAAAAATAAAAAAATATTTACAAACATTAGAAAAATATTACAACAATTTTAAACTAATTACACCTACTCTAAGCCTCCTAATGAAATTACAAAGCCCCCCAAAATAAAAAAATGCCCTACCCTATTCTAAATTACAAAAGTTCAAAGCTCTTTTACCTTACCAGCCCTGAACAGGGCCCTTTGCGGGGCATGCCCCAAGAAATTCAGCTCTTTTGCCTGTAAAAAAACACATACAATACCCCCCCCAACTTTACAACCCACCACCCACATACCCCTAATCCAACCCAAACCCCCCCTTAAATAAACCTAACACTAAGCCCCTGAAGATCTTCCTACCTTATCTTCACCTCACCGGGTATCACCGATCTGTCCTGGCTCTGAAATCTTCATCCAACCCAAGCGGGGGCTGGCGATCCATAATCCTGCGGCTGAAGAGGTCCAGAAGAGGCTCCAAAGTCTTCATCCTATCCGGGAAGAAGAGGCGATCCAGACCGGCAACCATCTTGATCCAAGCGGCATCTTCTATCTTCATCCGATGAGGAACGACTCCATCGTGAACAGCCAATAGAATGCGAGCTCAATCTGATTGGCTGATCGGATCAGCCAATCGGATTGAACTTGATTCTGATTGGCTGATTCCATCAGCCAATCAGAATTTTCCTACCTTAATTCCGATTGGCTGATAGAATCCTATCAGCCAATCGGAATTCGAGGGACGCCATCTTGGATGACGTCCCTTAAAGGAACCGTCATTCTTCAGTTGGACGTCATCAGAAGATTGATCCGCGCTGGAGGTCTTCACGATGGAGCCGTTCCTCATCGGATGAAGATAGAAGATGCCGCTTGGATCAAGATGGTTGCCGGTCTGGATCGCCTCTTCTTCCCAGATAGGATGAAGACTTTGGAGCCTCTTCTGGACCTCTTCAGCCGCAGGATTATGGATCGCCAGCCCCCGCTTGGGTTGGATGAAGATTTTGGAGCCAGGACCGATCGGTGATACCCGGTGAGGTGAAGATAAGGTAGGAAGATCTTCAGGGGCTTAGTGTTAGGTTTATTTAAGGGGGGGTTGGGTTAGATTAGGGGTATGTGGGTGGTGGGTTGTAATGTTGGGGGGCTTGGGTATTGTATGGTTTTTTTTACAGGCAAAAGAGCTGAACTTCTTGGGGCATGCCCCGCAAAGGGCCCTGTTCAGGGCTGGTAAGGTAAAAGAGCTTTGAACTTTAGTAATTTAGAATAGGGTAGGGCATTTTTTTTATTTTGGGGGGCTTTGTTATTTTATTAGGGGGCTTAGAGTAGGTGTAATTAGTTTAAAATTGTTTTAATATTTTTCTTATGTTTGTAAATATTTTTTTATTTTTTGTAACTTAGTTCTTTTTTATTTTTTGTACTTTAGCAAGTTTATTTAATTGTATTTAATTAATTTATTGATAGTGTAGTGTTAGGTTAATTGTAGGTAATTGTAGGTAGTTTATTAACTTTAATTTATTGATAGTGTAGTGTTAGGTTTAATTGTAACTTAGGTTAGGATTTATTTTACAGGTAATTTTGTAATTATTTTAACTATTTTAGCTATTAAATAGTTCTTAACTATTTAATAGCTATTGTACCTGGTTAAAATAAATACAAAGTTACCTGTAAAATAAATATAAATCCTAAAATAGCTATAATATAATTATAATTTATATTGTAGCTATATTAGGATTTATTTTACAGGTAAGTATTTAGCTTTAAATAGGAATAATTTATTTAATAAGAGTTAATTTATTTCGTTAGATTTAAATTATATTTAATTTAGGTGGGTGTTAGTGTTAGGGTTAGACTTAGCTTTAGGGGTTAATACATTTATTAGAATAGCGGTGAGCTCCAGTCGGCAGATTAGGGGTTAATGTTTGAAGTTTGGTGTCGGCGATGTTAGGGAGGGCAGATTAGGGGTTAATACTATTTATTATAGGGTTATTGAGGCTGGAGTGAGGTGGATTAGGGGTTAATAACTTTATTATAGTAGCGGTGCGGTCCGCTCGGCAGATTAGGGGTTAATAAGTGTAGGCAGGTGGAGGCGACGGTGTGGGGGGCAGATTAGGGGTTAATAAATATAATATAGGGGTCGGCGGTGTTAGGGGCAGCAGATTAGGGGTACATAGGGATAATGTAAGTAGCGGCGGTTTACGGAGCGGCAGATTAGGGGTTAAAAAAATATGCAGTTGTCAGCGATAGCGGGGGCGGCAGAATAGGGGTTAATAAGTGTAAGGTTAGGGGTGTTTAGACTCGGGGTACATGTTAGAGTGTTAGGTGCAGACGTAGGAAGTGTTTCCCGATAGCAAAGAATGGGGCTGCGATAGGAGCTGAACGCAGCTTTTTTGCAGGTGTTAGGTTTTTTTTCAGCTCAAACAGCCCCATTGTTTTCTATGGGGGAATCGTGCACGAGCACGTTTTTGAAGCTGGCCGCGTCCGTAAGCACCGCTGGTATCGAGAGTTGAAGTTGCGGTAAATATGCTCTACGCTCCTTTTTTGGAGCCTAACGCAGCCATTCTGTGAACTCTAAATACCAGCGGTATTTAAAAGGTGCGGCCAGAAAAAAGCCAGCGTAGCTAACGCACCCCTTTGGCCGCAGAACTCTAAATCTAGGCGATAGCTTTTTGGAGGTGTGCAGTGCTGAGCGTTATACAGTGCTTGATACCAAGTTTTCAGAGAGAGTTACTGGTATCACGCCCATGGGGGCAGAGCTATTTTTTGGCTCCGTTTTGGATGGTTCACTTCCTAATTTTGTATATACGATATTGGGAGGCATATGTGAAGTTGACATAACATAAAATATGTCAAAAATATTATTAGGATACCTGGTAGCACAATAGTTACTGTTGTGCCTTATGTGGGACCGGACAGCGCCACTGCTGCGGTCTGGATCAATTTTTAATAAATATAGAACCAGTATCTTGCATTTATTCCTTGCAACTTGTTATATATAAAGTTTGGGGATTTTATGGTTTTCAAATACAGATGGACACCTCAGGAATGGTTAGGCTGAGGTGTAGATAGGTTCTAATTTAGTTACGTACTGTTTTACCCTTCTGCTGCTCTAAAAAATATAAAGTTTCTTTTTAAGTTTTAAAGAGACAGTAACGTTTTTTTATGGTTAACTTTTCTTACAAAATTTAACATGTTTATTTGTTTAATTCATCCTTTGTGACTTAGGATGGAACAAGAGCTCACAAAAAATAGTTACTTTTTTAAATTTTAAGGAGACAGTAACGTTTTTCTGTGTCAAATTTTTTATTATTAAAAAATTTCTCTCTTTTCTGAACCTACTCCTTCTAAGGCGATTGCTGTCTAGGAGTCTGTTGACAATGGTCAATTTATGCAACAAATTTCTCCTATTGTGTCCAACTAAACTTTTTGGCCACATGCAGTGCCCTGCGCTTCCTTTCACACTCCGCACGGAGTTGCTCTGCATTTCATACATTTTATGTTTTCCCCACGAAGTAGAAAACTTTACTAGAGGAATTATTTTCAATCATAGAAAATTGATTGATTCAGTAGTTACTATTCCGAATGGTTCTTCCCTGTTACCTGAAAGAGGAAGATACTTCGGGATTACCTGAGAGAGAATTCTCAGATTCAAATGGAATATTATCTTACTTTAGGAGGTTTTAGCTACCCTGGGCGACTCCGACATTACCGGTGTAATCTATCTTAGTGCGCCCAGTATGTACATTACCGGTGTATTCTATCCTAGTGCGTCCAGTAAGTTATATGAAATGGAAAGACGCATTCCCTACATTTAAGAAGATGTTTCCCATAGCCGACTCAGCTAAGGAGGCTGGGCAAAAATTCCCTAGGGTGGAAGGAGTAGTTTCCAGCTTAGCTAAGATAACTACTATACCCTTAGAGGATAGTTGGGTTTTTGAAAGGTTCTATGGACAAAAATTAGAAAGGGGATGTACACTAGGGCTTACAATGGCAACCAACTGTGTACTTTGCTACCGTCACTAATGCAACGGCATATTGGTTTGATGCGTTATCTGATACTACTAAGTCAGAAACTCCCCTGGATAAAATCCAGGATAGGATAAAAGCTTTCAAATTGGCTAATTTCTTTATTTCAAATTTTTCCTTTCAAGTCATCAAATTGGGAACATAGGTTTCTCTGTTCCAGCTTTCAGAGCCTTATGGTTAGAGCCTTGTTCTACGGATTCTGTTCAAAAAGAGAAAAGAGAAGAGGCGCCAAATGGTGTGTATCGTTTTGAATTCAGTAGGCCTTGCCCCCAAATATAAACTACTTACAAAATTTCCAGCACTTGAGAAGTGCCACAAATGCCTTCTGAACTGTTAGCAGCCGTCCAGCTAGCTGAATTGTATCAGTACTGCTTCAATATTGTGCTGTGCGAGACAAAAAACACAAAAGTGCCACAATAGTGTGTATCAGTGTGATCACTTGCAAAAGCGCAACAAATTAAGTATACTCACAGGATATAGGGCACTTGAGAAGTGCCACAAAAGCCTCCTGGACACTTGTCAGCTGTCCAGCTCACTGATAGCACCGATATCCTCTGGGTTCACTCGTTCAGGTTACAAAAGGGCTCCAATACAGCACCCTTGGATATACCTGCAGCTCAGTGTCCAAATAAGTGCATGTATGGCTACCAAAGTTAAATGCCAAAAATTACCGTGCTACTTGTACTTGTCAAATAAAAAGATATTTATTAAAAACAATGTTACACTACGCGTTTCCCGGTTACTCAGACCGCTTCCTCAGGTGTAAATACAAATACAAAGTAGCAAAGATTTATAGCCCAATGTCGTGGGTAACGTCACATGCCAAGCCCCCAAATCACATCAGAGAGAAAATCAACTAAGGCACAGATTGGCTAATGATTTTTTAGTTGCTCACGCATGCGCCCTAGGTCGGGATAGACGCCGACATTGGGCTATAAATCTTTGCTACTTTGTATTTGTATTTACACCTGAGGAAGCGGTCTGAGTAACCGGGAAACGCGTAGTGTAACATTGTTTTTAATAAATATCTTTTTATTTGACAAGTACAAGTAGCACAGTAATTTTTGGCATTTAACTTTGGTAGCCATACATGCACTTATTTGGACACTGAGCTGCAGGTATATCCAAGGGTGCTGTATTGGAGCCCTTTTGTAACCTGAACGAGTGAACCCAGAGGATATCGGTGCTATCAGTGAGCTGGACAGCTGACAAGTGTCCAGGAGGCTTTTGTGGCACTTCTCAAGTGCCCTATATCCTGTGAGTATACTTCATTTGTTGCGCTTTTGCAAGTGATCACACTGATACACACTATTGTGGCACTTTTGTGTTTTTTGTCTCACACAGCACAATATTGAAGCAGTACTGATACAATTCAGCTAGCTGGACGGCTGCTAACAGTTCAGAAGGCATTTGTGGCACTTCTCAAGTGCTGGAAATTTTGTAAGTAGTTTATATTTGGGGGCAAGGCCTACTGAATTCAAAACGATACACACCATTTGGCGCCTCTTCTCTTTTCTCTTTTTGAACAGAACCTGTGATTGCCAACACCTTCCTGGAATGAGTTTGCTGCCTGGAGATTACTAACACCTCTGAGAGTGTGGACTATCTTGCTTTATATGGATAGAGAGATAGTTTATTCATTGTAGTACACTTTATTACAATAAGATACTTTCAACCTAACAAGTTATATTTGTAGGTTGTTATTTTGTTTATATTTGTAGGTTGTTATTTTGTTTGTTATATCACACACTTTATTGTTAATATCAACACTAGTAGTGACAAGTTTAACTTTTTTATGACATTATTGTAGCACATTGCACATCAATACTGGCGTACTATTGCTAGTATATGAGGGCGCCTCTAATTTCACTTTAACATTGTTCTACGGATGCATGCTCTAAGATTAAGCTTTTAGTGATTCCTTACAAGGGGAAGACCTTGTTGAGACCTGGCTTGAAGGAAATAATCTCTTTTGAAATTTAAAGAATTTCAATTTAAAAAAAAAAACATTAAAAAAATAAAAATAAAAGTCCAAATAGCCTACTGTTGAATCAAAGACAGCATGAAGGACATGCCCCCGATCCGGGACCGGATCTTGTAGGGGGCAGGCTTTTCGTCTTCGCTCAGACTTGGGTTCGAGATGTTCAGGTTCCCTGGGCAACAGAAAATAGGTCCCAGGGATACAAATTAAGAGTTCAAAAGTTTTCCTCCCAGAGGCAGGTTTCTGCTTTCAAGATTATCTGTAGACCAGACAAAAAGAGAGGCATTCTTGCTTTGTGTAAGAGACCTCTCTGACCTGGGAGTGATAGTTCCTGTTCCGATTCAGGAATGGGGTCTGGGATTTTATTCAAATCTGTTCGTGGTTCCCAAACAAGGAGGGAACCTTCAGGCCTATTTTAGATCTCAAGAGTCTAAACAAATTCCTCAGAGTACCATCCTTCAAGATGGAAACTGTTACATTCTCCCTTTGGTTCAAGAGGGTCAATTTATGACAACTGTGTATTTATAGGACGTATACTTTCATGTTCCCATTCACAGGGACCATCACAAGTTTCTAAGGTTCGCCTTTCTAGACAAACACTTCCAATTCGTGGTTCTGCCCTTCGGTCTTGCCACAGCTCCCAGATTTTTCTCAAAGGTTCTGGTTTTGATGTTGGTGGTGCTTCATTTACGTGGCATTGCAGTGGCACCCTATCTGGACAACATCCTAGTCCAGGCGCCAATCTTACAACAAGCAAGATCCCACATGGAAATGTTGTTATCCTTCCTGCGATCTCACGGATGGAAGGTAAATTTGCAAAAGAGTTCCTTAGTCCCAAAGACTAGGGTAACTTTTCTGGGAACTATAATAGATTCTCTATCAATGACGTTTTTTCTGACAGAAGTCAGGAAGTCAAAGATCTTCGATACTTGTCTAGTTCTTCAGTCCACTCCTCTGCCATCAGTGGCTCAGTGCATGGAGTTAATCAGGCTGATGGTGGCAGCAATGGACATCATCCCGTTACTCGGTTCCATCTCCGACCTCTGCAGTTAAGCATGCTCAGGTAATGGATTGGAGATTATACAGTTTTGTCTCCTTGAATGCTACTGGAACAGGAGACAAGGGATTCTCTTTAATGGTGGTTGTCTCTGGATCATCTCTCTCAGGGAACCTGCTTTCGCAGACCACCTTGGGTGATTGTGACAACAGTCGCCAGCCTTCTAGGGTGGGGAGCAGTCTGGGGCTCCCTAAGGGCTCAGGGGGTTTGGACTCGGCCAGAGTCTGTTCTTCCTATAAACATTCTGGAGCTGAGAGCAATCTACAATGTTCTACTGGTCTGGCCTCAGTTAGCCTTGGTCGAGTTTATCAGGTTCCAGTCGAACATAATAACATCAGTGGCTTACATCAATCATCAGGGAGGAACGAGGAGTTCCTTAGTGATGACAGAGGTATCCAAAATAATTCAGTGGGTGGAGGCCCATTCTTGCTGCCTATCGGCAATCCCCATTCCAGGGGTGGACTACTGGAAGGCGGATTTTCTGAGCAGGTAGACCTTTCCGGGGGAGTGGGAACTCTATCCGGAAGTGTTCTCCAGCTTAATCCTCCATTTGCTTTTCTTCCTTGGGTCATTGCATGAATCAAGCAGGAGAGGGTATCGGTGATCCTCATAACACCGGCTTCGCCTCACAGGATTTGGTATGCAGATCTGGTGGACATGTTATCTCTGCCACCTTGGAGACTTTCATTTAGGAAGGACCTTCTAATCAAGGGTCCCTCCTTCACCCAAATCTGGTTCCTCTGAAACTGACTGCTTGGAGCTTGAACGCTTATTATTATCCAAGCAGGTTTTTTTCTGATTCGGTCATTGAGACCATGATTCATGCTCGTTAGCCTGTCACTAGAAAAATTTATCATAAGATATGCCGTAAATATCTCTATTGGTGTGAATCCATGGGCTACTCATGGAGTAGTGTTAGGGTTCCTAGATTTGTGTCTTTTCTCCAAGAGAGTTTGGAGAAAGGTTTATCGTCAAGTTCCTCTAAAGGGTCAAATCTCTGTCTTTATCTATTTTGTTACATAAACGTCTGGCAGATGTCCCATATGTACAATCATTTTGTCAGGCCTTGGTCAGAATCAGGCCTGTTTTCAAACCAGTTACTCCTCCATGGAGTCTGTTTTTAGTTCTCAGAGTTCTTCAAGGGGCTCCGTTTGAGCCTATACCTTCCTTAGATATTAAGTTGTTATCTTGGAAAGTTTTATTTCTTGCTGCTTTTTCTTCTGCTTGGAGAGTGTCAGAGCTCTCGGTTACAGTATGAGTCTCCTTATCTTATTTTCCATTCAGATAAGGTAGTTTTACTTACTATATTAGGACTTCTTCCTAAGGTTTTTTCTGATCGGATCATTAATCAGGAGATTGTTGTTCTTTTTTTGTGTCCTAATCCTTCTTCTCAGAAGGAAGGACTTCTGCACAATTTGGACGTGGTTCGTGCTTTAAAGTTTTACCTGCAGGAGACTAAGGTCTGTTGTCAGTCTTCTTCTTTGTTTGTGTTTTTCTCAAGTAAATGCAAGGGACAGAAAGCTATGGCTACTTCTCTTTCTTTTCGGCTGAAGAGTATCGTACGTTTTGCATATGAGACTGCTGGACAGCAGCCCCCGGAGAGTTACGGCTCATTCCACAAGGGCTGTTGCTTCCTCATGGGCGTTCAAAAATGAAGCTTCTGTGGAACAGATTTGCAAGGCTGCAACTTGATCCTCTCTTCACACTTTTTCAAAGTTCTACAAATTTGTTACTTTTGCCTCGGCTGAGGCCGCTTTTGGGAGAAAGGTTCTTCAAGCAGTGGTGCCTTCCGTTTAGGTTCCTTGTCTTGTCCCTCCCGTATCATCTGTGTACTCTAGCTTGGGTATTGAATCCCATTAGTAATTAAGATGATCTGTGAACTCATCATGTCTTAAAAAAGAAAAGGAAATGTATGCTTACCTGATAAATTTATTTCTTTTTTGACACAATGAGTCCACGGCCCGCCCTGTTCTTTTAGATAGGTTGTGGGTTGTTGTAAACTTCAGACACCTCTGTACCTTGGCTTTACCTTTCTCTTCCTAACTTCAGTCAAATGACTGAAGTGGGAGGGAAGGGAGGAGCTATTTAACAGCTCTGCTGTGGTGCTCTTTGCCTCCTCCTGCTGACCAGGAGGTGAATATCCCATTAGTAATTAAGATGATCCGTGGACTCATCGTGTCAAAAAAGAAATAAATTTATCAGGTAAGCATAAATTTCCTTTTTGTGAATTCCCACAACCATACAGATTAATTAAACAATCTTTAAGGTAAAATTAAATCTGTCATTTACAGGGCAAGTCACAATAATATCTTAACTGCTGAATGTCAAGATGTTTCTCTGAGGGCAGATAACTTTGATTAATTATAAACGGAATAAAAAAAAACTATGAAATGTCATTTGAGGTAGATAAGTTAGCCATGCAAAACAGCTTCCATATACTGTACATTTAATCTGAGTAAGCAATTTAACACTTCACTAGTATCACCTTCTGGTCATATACATTATTGCCAATTTCCAGGTCGCTTCTGAACCCATGCAAAATCATTTTATTCTGCATTTTTATTAGCTTTATAAACTCACTACTAAGATTAAATACATCACAATTTTTAAAGGAATTGAGTCATTAAGTGTTAGCCTGGGAAATATTAATCTATCTAGTAAGGAAAAATAAACTGATCAGTGGTGTCACTTGGCATTGTTATAGTTATTTTTAAGACATTCTGTATGTGAGTTTGATCGTTTAAGCTCCATATCATTAGCAGAAGACAAAATAAATCAATATGTTTATGTATAAAATTCAATATTGTTAAAGCCTCTATTTGTAATAATAACCGATATTTATTGGCTGAGTAGTTCCTTGATATACACTTTAAAATAATTTCTGGGTTTTACAGATCATTAAATTGTGTACTAGGTTCCAGTCTGCATGTAAATTTACTTGTGTGATATCTCAATAAAACACAGTTTTCATAAAATAAAGTTAAAATTGAATAAAATAAGAAATATATTATGGTGTATTTTTATAAATAGTATATGGATATGCTATTGGCTAATGGTCTGCTATGTCTGCAGAAAAGATACTAGACATAGATTTTTTAAGAGGTCAGATAGTCCATGTAACTGACAGAAATATTCAGATGTAAAAAAAAAGGAGACGTGTTGGGGGTGGACATAACATAGTCACATACCCTATGGAATGGAACAAACCCAGCTTCTTGCAGACCACTTGTGCCTTTCAGGAGAACTTGCCTGCAGTATATCAGTCTGATACCATCAGTAAGGGTAATTCATGATCCATGAATTTCCAGGCAATTTTTTCCCAAGGATTGTTTGCATACACAAATAATAGAAAATAGAAGCACTCAATTGTTGCAGATCTAGGAGTCTGATGTAAGGTCTTATATACTGTGTGCCTGAAACGGAAGGCAAGGGTGGCATTTTAAGACAAGTATGCCATGCGTCAGACAGAGGAGGTGCTGATATGGAATGTGACAGGGGCTGCTGGTCAGGGGGTTTTGTCTGAGGTCTGATATACACCTAACAGAGGAGCTGCAGAGCCTGCGGTCTGATATAGCATGTGACTGATACAGAGGGGCTGCTGGTCAGGTGGTTTTGTCTGAGGTCTGATATACACCTAACAGAGGAGGTACAGAGCCTGCGGTCTGATATAGCATGTGACTGATACAGAGGGGCTGCTGGTCAGGTGGTTTTGTCTGAGGTCTGATATACACCTAACAGGGGAGCTACAGAGCCTGCGGGCTGATATAGCATGTGACTGATACAGAGGGGCTGCTGGTCAGGGGGTTTTGTCTGAGGTCTGATATACACCTAACAGAGGAGCTGCAGAGCCTGCGGTCTGATATAGCATGTGACTGATACCGAGGGGCTGCTGGTCAGGGGGTTTTGTCTGAGGTCTGATATACACCTAACAGAGGAGGTGCAAAGCCTGCGGTCTGATATAGCATGTGACTGATACCGAGGGGCTGCTGGTCAGGGGGTTTTGTCTGAGGTCTGATATACACCTAACAGAGGGGCTGCTGGTCAGGTGGTTTTGTCTGAGGTCTGATATACACCTAACAGAGGAGGTGCAGAGCCTGCGGTCTGATATAGCATGTGACTGATACAGAGGGGCTGCTGGTCAGGTGGTTTTGTCTGAGGTCTGATATACACCTAACAGAGGAGGTGCAGAGCCTGCGGGCTGATATAGCATGTGACTGATACAGAGGGGCTGCTGGTCAGGTGGTTTTGTCTGAGGTCTGATATACACCTAACAGAGGAGGCTGCAGAGCCTGCGGTCTGATATAGCATGTGACTGATACAGAGGGGCTGCTGGTCAGGTGGTTTTGTCTGAGGTCTGATATACACCTAACAGAGGAGGTGCAGAGCCTGCGGTCTGATATAGCATGTGACTGATACAGAGGGGCTGCTGGTCAGGTGGTTTTGTCTGAGGTCTGATATACACCTAACAGAGGAGGTGCAGAGCCTGCGGTCTGATATAGCATGTGACTGATACAGAGGGGCTGCTGTCAGTTGTTTTGGTCTGAGGTCTGATATACACCTACACAGAGGAGGTGCGAGACCTGCGGTCTGATATAGGCATGTGGACCTGATACAGAGGGGGCTGCTGGTCAGGTGTTTTGTCTGAGGTTCTGATATACACCTAAACAGAGGGAGGTGCAGAGCCTGCGGGCTGATATAACATGTGCTGATACAGAGGGGCTGCTGGCAGGTGGTTTTGTCTAGGTCTGATATACCACCTAACAGAGGAGCTGCAGAGCCTGCGGTCTGATTATAGCATGTGAACTAGATACAGAGGGGCTGCCTGGTCAGGTGGTTTTGTCTGAGTCAGACTACTACCACCTATCAGGGGAGGTGCAGAGCCTTGCGCTGACTGATATAGCATGTGACTGATTACAGAGGGGCTGATGGTCAGGTGGTTTTGTTCTCGAAGGGTACTGGATATACACCAGAACAGAGGAGGTGCTAGAGCCTATGCGGTCTGATTATAGCTTGTGACTGGATTACAGAGGGGCTGCTTGTCAGGTGGTTTTGTCTGCGGTCTGAGACATTTATTATAGTGGCGGCGATTTGCGGTCGGCAGATTAGGGGTTAATACTTGTAGTTAGATTGCGGCGACGTTGGGGGGAGGCAGATTAGGGGTTAATAACTATAATGTAGGGGTCGGCGGTGTTAGGGACAGCAGATTAGGGGTTAATAGCTATAATGTAGGTGGCGGCGATATCGGGTCGGCAGATTAGGGGTTAATACTTGTAGTTAGATTGCGGCGACGTTGGGGGAGGCAGATTAGGGGTTAATAACTATAATGTAGGGGTCGGCGGTGTTAGGGACAGCAGATTAGGGGTTAATAGCTATAATGTAGGCGGCGGCGATATCGGGTCGGCAGATTAGGGGTTAATACTTATAGTTAGATTGCGGCGATGTTGGGGGAGGCAGATTAGGGGTTAATAACTATAATGTAGGGGTCGGCGGTGTTAGGGACACCAGATTAGGGGTTAATAGCTATAATGTAGGTGGCGGCGATATTCGGTCGGCAAATTAGGGGTTAATAAAATAATGCAGGTGTCAGCGATAGCGGGGGGCGGCAGATTAGGGGTTAATAAGTGTTAGATTAGGGGTGTTTAGAGACTCGGGGTACATGTTAGGGTGTTAGGTGCAGACTTAGTGTTTCCCCATAGGAAACAATGGGGCTGCGGTGTTAGTTTTTTTTCAGCCGAAACTCCCATTGTTTCCTATGGGGAAATGCCGAATCTTAACGAGCTAATTCGGATTTATTCGGAGATACGGCAGCTATTTCGGATTCATTCGGTAGATTCGGAAGTATTTTAATTCGGAAATCCGAATCGATCCGAATCTCCGAATTTACCGAATTTACCGAATTTCCGAATTAATCCGAAACGAACCGCACATGTCTAAGCATGTGACTGATACAGAGGGGCTGCTGGTCAGGTGGTTTTGTCTGAGGTCTGATATACACCTAACAGAGGAGGTACAGAGCCTGCGGTCTGATATAGCATGTGATTGATACAGAGGGGCTGCTGGTCAGGTGGTTGTGTCTGAGGTCTGATATACACCTAACAGAGGAGGTGCAGAGCCTGCGGGCTGATATAGCATGTGACTGATACAGATTGGCTGCTGGTCAGGGGGTTTTGTCTGAAGTCTGATATACACCTAACAGAGGAGGTGCAGAGCCTGCGGTCTGATATAGCATGTGACTGATACAGAGGGGCTGCTGGTCAGGTGGTTGGGTCTGAGGTCTGATATACACCTAGCAGAGGAGGTGCAGAGCCTGCGGTCTGATATAGCATGTGAGTGATAGAGGGGCTGCTGGTCAGGTGGTTTTGTCTGAAGTCTGATATACACCTAACAGAGGAGGTGCAGAGCCTGCGGTCTGACATAGCATGTGACTGATACAGAGGGGCTGTTAGTCAGGTGGTTTTGTCTGAGGTCTGATATACACCTAACAGAGGAGCTGCAGAGCCTGCGGTCTGATATAGCATGTGACTGATACAGAGGGGCTGCTGGTCAGGTGGTTGGGTCTGAGGTCTGATATACACCTAACAGAGGAGGTGTAGAGCCTGCGGTCTGATATAGCATGTGACTGATACAGAGGGGCTGCTGGTCAGGTGGTTTTGTCTGAGGTCTGATATACACCTAACAGAGGAGGTGCAGAGCCTGCGGTCTGATATAGCATGTGACTGATACAGAGGGGCTGCTGGTCAGGGGGTTGTGTCTGAGGTCTGATATACACCTAACAGAGGAGGTGCAGAGCCTGCGGGCTGATATAGCATGTGACTGATACAGAGGGGCTGCTGGTCAGGTGGTTGTGTCTGAGGTCTGATAAACACCTAACAGAGGAGGTACAGAGCCTGCTGGCTGATATAGCATGTGACTGACAGAGGGGCTGCTGGTCAGGTGGTTTTGTCTGAGGTCTGATATACACCTAACAGAGGAGGTGCAGAGCCTGCGGTCTGATATAGCATGTGACTGATACAGAGGGGCTGCTGGTCAGGTGGTTTTGTCTGAGCTCTGATATACACCTAACAGAGGAGGTGCAGAGCCTGCGGTCTGATATAGCATGTGACTGATACAGAGAGGATGCTGGTCAGGTGGTTTTGTCTGAGGTCTGATATACACCTAACAGAGGAGCTGCAGAGCCTGCGGTCTGATATAGCATGTGACTGATACAGAGGGGCTGCTGGTCAGGTGGTTTTGTCTGAGGTCTGATATACACCTAACAGAGGAGGTACAGAGCCTGCGGTCTGATATAGCATGTGATTGATACAGAGGGGCTGCTGGTCAGGTGGTTGTGTCTGAGGTCTGATATACACCTAACAGAGGAGGTGCAGAGCCTGCGGGCTGATATAGCATGTGACTGATACAGAGGGGCTGCTGGTCAGGTGGTTGGGTCTGAGGTCTGATATACACCTAACAGAGGAGGTGCAGAGCCTGCGGTCTGATATAGCATGTGAGTGATAGAGGGGCTGCTGGTCAGGTGGTTTTGTCTGAAGTCTGATATACACCTAACAGAGGAGGTGCAGAGCCTGCGGTCTGATATAGCATGTGACTGATACAGAGGGGCTGTTAGTCAGGTGGTTTTGTCTGAGGTCTGATATACACCTAACAGAGGAGCTGCAGAGCCTGCGGTCTGATATAGCATGTGACTGATACAGAGGGGCTGCTGGTCAGGTGGTTGGGTCTGAGGTCTGATATACACCTAACAGAGTAGGTGTAGAGCCTGCGGTCTAATATAGCATGTGACTGATACAGAGGGGCTGCTGGTCAGGTGGTTTTGTCTGAGGTCTGATATACACCTAACAGAGGAGCTGCAGAGCCTGCGGTCTGATATAGCATGTGACTGATACAGAGGGGCTGCTGGTCAGGGGGTTGTGTCTGAGGTCTGATATACACCTAACAGAGGAGGTGCAGAGCCTGCGGGCTGATATAGCATGTGACTGATACAGAGGGGCTGCTGGTCAGGTGGTTGTGTCTGAGGTCTGATATACACCTAACAGAGGAGGTACAGAGCCTGCTGGCTGATATAGCATGTGACTGACAGAGGGGCTGCTGGTCAGGTGGTTTTGTCTGAGGTCTGATATACACCTAACAGTTGAGCTGCAGAGCCTGCGGTCTGATATAGCATGTGACTGATACAGAGGGGCTGCTGGTCAGGTGGTTTTGTCTGAGCTCTGATATACACCTAACAGAGGAGGTGCAGAGCCTGCGGTCTGATATAGCATGTGACTGATACAGAGGGGCTGCTGGTCAGGTGGTTTTGTCTGAGGTCTGATATACACCTAACAGAGGAGCTGCAGAGCCTGCGGTCTGATATAGCATGTGACTGATACAGAGGGGCTGCTGGTCAGGGGGTTTTGTCTGAAGTCTGATATACACCTAACAGAGGAGGTGCAGAGCCTGCGGTCTGATATAGCATGTGACTGATACAGAGGGGCTGCTGGTCAGGTGGTTGTGTCTGAGGTCTGATATACACCTAACAGAGGAGGTGCAGAGCCTGCGGGCTGATATAGCATGTGACTGATACAGAGGGGCTGCTGGTCAGGTGGTTGGGTCTGAGGTCTGATATACACCTAACAGAGGAGGTGCAGAGCCTGCGGTCTGATATAGCATGTGACTGATACAGAGGGGCTGCTGGTCAGGGGGTTTTGTCTGAAGTCTGATATACACCTAACAGAGGAGGTGCAGAGCCTGCGGTCTGATATAGCATGTGACTGATACAGAGGGGCTGCTGGTCAGGTGGTTGGGTCTGAGGTCTGATATACACCTAACAGAGGAGGTGCAGAGCCTGCGGTCTGATATAGCATGTGAGTGATAGAGGGGCTGCTGGTCAGGTGGTTTTGTCTGAAGTCTGATATACACCTAACAGAGGAGGTACAGAGCCTGCGGGCTGATATAGCATGTGACTGATACAGAGTTGCTGCTGGTCAGGTGGTTTTGTCTGAGGTCTGATATACACCTAACAGAGGAGGTGCAGAGCCTGCGGTCTGATATAGCATGTGACTGATACAGAGGGGCTGTTAGTCAGGTGGTTTTGTCTGAGGTCTGATATACACCTAACAGAGGAGCTACAGAGCCTGCGGGCTGATATAGCATGTGATTGATACAGAGGGGCTGCTGGTCAGGTGGTTGGGTCTGAGGTCTGATATACACCTAACAGAGGAGGTACAGAGCCTGCGGTCTGATATAGCATGTGACTGATACAGAGGGGCTGCTGGTCAGGTGGTTGGGTCTGAGGTCTGATATACACCTAACAGAGGAGGTGCAGAGCCTGCGGTCTGATATAGCATGTGACTGATACAGAGGGGCTGCTGGTCAGGTGGTTGGGTTTGAGGTCTGATATACACCTAACAGGGGAGCTACAGATCCTGCGGTCTGAAATAGCATGTGACTGATACAGAGGGGCTGCTGGTCAGGTGGTTTTGTCTGAGGTCTGATATACACCTAACAGAGGAGGTGCAGAGCCTGCGGGCTGATATAGCATGTGACTGATACAGAGGGGCTGCTGGTCAGGGGGTTTTGTCTGAGGTCTGATATACACCTAACAGAGGAGGTACAGAGCCTGCGGGCTGATATAGCATGTGACTGATACAGAGGGGTTGCTAGTCAGGTGGTTTTGTCTGAGGTCTGATATACACCTAACAGAGGAGGTACAGAGCCTGTGGTCTGATATAGCATGTGACTGATAGAGGGGCTGCTGGTCAGGTGGTTTTGTCTGAGGTCTGATATACACCTAACAGAGGGGCTGCAGAGCCTGCGGTCTGATATAGCATGTGACTGATACAGAGGGGCTGCTGGTCAGGGGGTTTTGTCTGAGGTCTGATATACACCTAACAGAGGAGGTACAGAGCCTGCGGTCTGATATAGCATGTGACTGATACAGAGGGGCTGCTGGTCAGGGGGTTTTGTCTGAGGTCTGATATACACCTAACAGAGGAAGTACAGAGCCTGCGGTCTGATATAGCATGTGACTGATACAGAGGGGCTGCTGGTCAGGTGGTTGGGTCTGAGGTCTGATATACACCTAACAGAGGAGGTGCAGAGCCTGCGGGCTGATATAGCATGTGACTGATACAGATGGGCTGCTGGTCAGGTGGTTGGGTTTGAGGTCTGATATACACCTAACAGAGGAGGTGCAGAGCCTGCGGTCTGATATAGCATGTGACTGATACAGAGGGGCTGCTGGTCAGGTGGTTGGGTCTGAGGTCTGATATACACCTAACAGAGGAGATGCAGAGCCTGCGGTCTGATATAGCATGTGACTGATACAGAGGGGCTGCTGGTCAGGTGGTTTTGTCTGAGGTCTGATATACACCTAACAGAGGAGCTACAGAGCCTGCGGTCTGATATAGCATGTGACTGATACAGAGGGGCTGCTGGTCAGGTGGTTTTGTCTGAGGTCTGATATACACCTAACAGAGGAGGTGCAGAGCCTGCGGTCTGATATAGCATGTGACTGATACAGAGGGGCTGCTGGTCAGGTGGTTTTGTCTGAGGTCTGATATACACCTAACAGAGTTGCTGCAGAGTCTGAGGTCTGATATAGCATGTGACTGATACAGAGGGGCTGCTGGTCAGGTGGTTTTGTCTGAGGTCTGATATACACCTAACAGAGGAGGTACAGAGCCTGCGGTCTGATATAGCATGTGACTGACAGAGGGGCTGCTGGTCAGGTGGTTTTGTCTGAGGTCTGATATACACCAAACAGAGGAGCTGCAGAGCCTGCGGTCTGATATAGCATGTGACTGATACAGAGGGGCTGCTGGTCAGGTGGTTTAGTCTGAGGTCTGATATACACCTAACAGAGGAGGTGCAGAGCCTGCAGTCTGATATAGCATGTGACTGATACAGAGGGGCTGCTGGTCAGGTGGTTTTGTCTGAGGTCTGATATACACCTAACAGAGGAGGTGCAGAGCCTGCGGTCTGATATAGCATGTGACTGATACAGAGGGGCTGCTGGTCAGGTGGTTTAGTCTGAGGTCTGATATACACCTAACAGAGGAGGTGCAGAGCCTGCGGTCTGATATAGCATGTGACTGATACAGAGGGGCTGCTGGTCAGGTGGTTGGGTTTGAGGTCTGATATACACCTAACAGAGGAGGTGCAGAGCCTGCGGTCTGATATAGCATGTGACTGATACAGAGGGGCTGCTGGTCAGGTGGTTTTGTCTGAGGTCTGATATACACCTAACAGAGGAGGTGCAGAGACTGCGGTCTGATATAGCATGTGACTGATACAGAGGGGCTGCTGGTCAGGTGGTTTTGTCTGAGGTCTGATATACACCTAACAGGGGAGGTGCAGAGCCTGCGGTCTGATATAGCATGTGACTGATACAGAGGGGCTGTTAGTCAGGTGGTTTTGTCTGAGGTCTGATATACACCTAACAGAGGAGCTGCAGAGCCTGCGGTCTGATATAGCATGTGACTGATACAGAGGGGCTGCTGGTCAGGTGGTTTTGTCTGAGGTCTGATATACACCTAACAGGGGAGGTGCAGAGCCTGCGGGCTGATATAGCATGTGACTGATACAGAGGGGCTGCTGGTCAGGGGGTTTTGTCTGAGGTCTGATATACACCTAACAGAGGAGGTGCAGAGCCTGCGGTCTGATATAGCATGTGACTGATACAGAGGGGCTGCTGGTCATTGGGGTTTTGTCTGAGGTCTGATATACACCTAACAGAGGAGGTGCAGAGCCTGCGGTCTGATATAGCATGTGACTGATACAGAGGGGCTGCTGGTCAGGTGGTTGGGTCTGAGGTCTGATATACACCTAACAGAGGAGGTGCAGAGCCTGCGGGCTGATATAGCATGTGACTGATACAGAGGGGCTGCTGGTCAGGTGGTTTTGTCTGAGGTCTGATATACACCTAACAGGGGAGCTACAGAGCCTGCGGTCTGATATAGCATGTGACTGATACAGAGGGGCTGCTGGTCAGGTGGTTTTGTCTGAGGTCTGATATACACCTAACAGGGGAGGTGCAGAGCCTGCAGTCTGATATAGCATGTGACTGATACAGAGGGGCTGCTGGTCAGGTGGTTTTGTCTGAGGTCTGATATACACCTAACAGAGGAGGTGCAGAGCCTGCGGTCTGATATAGCATGTGACTGATACAGAGGGGCTGCTGGTCAGGTGGTTTTGTCTGAGGTCTGATATACACCTAACAGAGGAGGTGCAGAGCCTGCAATCTGATATAGCATGTGACTGATACAGAGGGGCTGCTGGTCAGGTGGTTTTGTCTGAGGTCTGATATACACCTAACAGAGGAGGTGCAGAGCCTGCGGTCTGATATAGCATGTGACTGATACAGAGGGGCTGCTGGTCAGGTGGTTTTGTCTGAGGTCTGATATACACCTAACAGAGGAGGTGCAGAGCCTGCGGTCTGATATAGCATGTGACTGATACAGAGGGGCTGCTGGTCAGGTGGTTTTGTCTGAGGTCTGATATACACCTAACAGAGGAGGTGCAGAGCCTGCGGGCTGATATAGCATGTGACTGATACAGAGGGGCTGCTGGTCAGGTGGTTTTGTCTGAGGTCTGATATACACCTAACAGAGGAGGTGCAGAGCCTGCGGGCTGATATAGCATGTGACTGATACAGAGGGGCTGCTGGTCAGGTGGTTTTGTCTGAGGTCTGATATACACCTAACAGAGGAGGTACAGAGCCTGCTGGCTGATATAGCATGTGACTGACAGAGGGGCTGCTGGTCAGGTGGTTTTGTCTGAGGTCTGATATACACCTAACAGAGGAGCTGCAGAGCCTGCGGGCTGATATAGCATGTGACTGATACAGAGGGGCTGCTGGTCAGGTGGTTTTGTCTGAGGTCTGATATACACCTAACAGAGGAGGTACAGAGCCTGCGGTCTGATATAGCATGTGACTGATACAGAGGGGCTGCTGGTCAGGTGGTTTTGTCTGAGGTCTGATATACACCTAACAGAGGAGGTACAGAGCCTGCGGTCTGATATAGCATGTGACTGATACAGAGGGGCTGCTGGTCAGGGGGTTTTGTCTGAGGTCTGATATACACCTAACAGAGGAGGTACAGAGCCTGCGGTCTTATATAGCATGTGACTGATACAGAGGGGCTGCTGGTCAGGGGGTTTTGTCTGAGGTCTGATATACACCTAACAGAGGAGCTGCAGAGCCTGCGGTCTGATATAGCATGTGACTGATACAGAGGGGCTGCTGGTCAGGTGGTTGGGTTTGAGGTCTGATATACACCTAACAGAGGAGGTGCAGAGCCTGCGGTCTGATATAGCATGTGATTGATACAGAGGGGCTGCTGGTCAGGTGGTTGGGTTTGAGGTCTGATATACACCTAACAGAGGAGCTGCAGAGCCTGCGGTCTGATATAGCATGTGACTGATACAGAGGGGCTGCTGGTGAAGTGGTTTTGTCTGAGGTCTGATATACACCTAACAGAGGAGGTGCAGAGCCTGCGGTCTGATATAGCATGTGACTGATACAGAGGGGCTGCTGGTCAGGTGGTTTTGTCTGAGGTCTGATAGACACCTAACAGAGGAGGTGCAGAGCCTGCGGTCTGATATAGCATGTGACTGATACAGAGGGGCTGCTGGTCAGGTGGTTTTGTCTGAGGTCTGATATACACCTAACAGAGGAGCTGCAGAGCCTGCGGTCTGATATAGCATGTGACTGATACAGAGGGGCTGCTGGTCAGGTGGTTTTGTCTGAGGTCTGATATACACCTAACAGAGGAGGTACAGAGCCTGCGGTCTGATATAGCATGTGATTGATACAGAGGGGCTGCTGGTCAGGTGGTTGTGTCTGAGGTCTGATATACACCTAACAGAGGAGGTGCAGAGCCTGCGGGCTGATATAGCATGTGACTGATACAGAGGGGCTGCTGGTCAGGTGGTTGGGTCTGAGGTCTGATATACACCTAACAGAGGAGGTGCAGAGCCTGCGGTCTGATATAGCATGTGACTGATACAGATTGGCTGCTGGTCAGGGGGTTTTGTCTGAAGTCTGATATACACCTAACAGAGGAGGTGCAGAGCCTGCGGTCTGATATAGCATGTGACTGATACAGAGGGGCTGCTGGTCAGGTGGTTGGGTCTGAGGTCTGATATACACCTAACAGAGGAGGTGCAGAGCCTGCGGTCTGATATAGCATGTGAGTGATAGAGGGGCTGCTGGTCAGGTGGTTTTGTCTGAAGTCTGATATACACCTAACAGAGGAGGTGCAGAGCCTGCGGTCTGATATAGCATGTGACTGATACAGAGGGGCTGTTAGTCAGGTGGTTTTGTCTGAGGTCTGATATACACCTAACAGAGGAGCTGCAGAGCCTGCGGTCTGATATAGCATGTGACTGATACAGAGGGGCTGCTGGTCAGGTGGTTGGGTCTGAGGTCTGATATACACCTAACAGAGGAGGTGTAGAGCCTGCGGTCTGATATAGCATGTGACTGATACAGAGGGGCTGCTGGTCAGGTGGTTTTGTCTGAGGTCTGATATACACCTAACAGAGGAGGTGCAGAGCCTGCGGTCTGATATAGCATGTGACTGATACAGAGGGGCTGCTGGTCAGGGGGTTGTGTCTGAGTTCTGATATACACCTAACAGAGGAGGTGCAGAGCCTGCGGGCTGATATAGCATGTGACTGATACAGAGGGGCTGCTGGTCAGGTGGTTGTGTCTGAGGTCTGATATACACCTAACAGAGGAGGTACAGAGCCTGCTGGCTGATATAGCATGTGACTGACAGAGGGGCTGCTGGTCAGGTGGTTTTGTCTGAGGTCTGATATACACCTAACAGAGGAGCTGCAGAGCCTGCGGTCTGATATAGCATGTGACTGATACAGAGGGGCTGCTGGTCAGGTGGTTTTGTCTGAGCTCTGATATACACCTAACAGAGGAGGTGCAGAGCCTGCGGTCTGATATAGCATGTGACTGATACAGAGGGGCTGCTGGTCAGGTGGTTTTGTCTGAGGTCTGATATACACCTAACAGAGGAGCTACAGAGCCTGCGGTCTGATATAGCATGTGATTGATACAGAGGGGCTGCTGGTCAGGTGGTTGTGTCTGAGGTCTGATATACACCTAACAGAGGAGGTGCAGAGCCTGCGGGCTGATATAGCATGTGACTGATACAGAGGGGCTGCTGGTCAGGTGGTTGGGTCTGAGGTCTGATATACACCTAACAGAGGAGGTGCAGAGCCTGCGGTCTGATATAGCATGTGACTGATACAGAGGGGCTGCTGGTCAGGGGGTTTTGTCTGAAGTCTGATATACACCTAACAGAGGAGCTGCAGAGCCTGCGGTCTGATATAGCATGTGACTGATACAGAGGGGCTGCTGGTCAGGTGGTTGGGTCTGAGGTCTGATATACACCTAACAGAGGAGGTGCAGAGCCTGCGGTCTGATATAGCATGTGAGTGATAGAGGGGCTGCTGGTCAGGGGGTTTTGTCTGAAGTCTGATATACACCTAACAGAGGAGGTACAGAGCCTGCGGGCTGATATAGCATGTGACTGATACAGAGGGGCTGCTGGTCAGGTGGTTTTGTCTGAGGTCTGATATACACCTAACAGAGGAGGTGCAGAGCCTGCGGTCTGATATAGCATGTGACTGATACAGAGGGGCTGTTAGTCAGGTGGTTTTGTCTGAGGTCTGATATACACCTAACAGAGGAGCTACAGAGCCTGCTGGCTGATATAGCATGTGATTGATACAGAGGGGCTGCTGGTCAGGTGGTTGGGTCTGAGGTCTGATATACACCTAACAGAGGAGGTACAGAGCCTGCGGTCTGATATAGCATGTGACTGATACAGAGGGGCTGCTGGTCAGGTGGTTGGGTCTGAGGTCTGATATACACCTAACAGAGGAGGTGCAGAGCCTGCGGTCTGATATAGCATGTGACTGATACAGAGGGGCTGCTGGTCAGGTGGTTGGGTTTGAGGTCTGATATACACCTAACAGGGGAGCTACAGATCCTGCGGTCTGATATAGCATGTGACTGATACAGAGGGGCTGCTGGTCAGGTGGTTTTGTCTGAGGTCTGATATACACCTAACAGAGGAGGTGCAGAGCCTGCGGGCTGATATAGCATGTGACTGATACAGAGGGGCTGCTGGTCAGGGGGTTTTGTCTGAGGTCTGATATACACCTAACAGAGGAGGTACAGAGCCTGCGGGCTGATATAGCATGTGACTGATACAGAGGGGTTGCTGGTCAGGTGGTTTTGTCTGAGGTCTGATATACACCTAACAGAGGAGGTACAGAGCCTGTGGTCTGATATAGCATGTGACTGATAGAGGGGCTGCTGGTCAGGTGGTTTTGTCTGAGGTCTGATATACACCTAACAGAGGAGCTGCAGAGCCTGCGGTCTGATATAGCATGTGACTGATACAGAGGGGCTGCTGGTCAGGGGGTTTTGTCTGAGGTCTGATATACACCTAACAGAGGAGGTACAGAGCCTGCGGTCTGATATAGCATGTGACTGATACAGAGGGGCTGCTGGTCAGGGGGTTTTGTCTGAGGTCTGATATACACCTAACAGAGGAGGTACAGAGCCTGCGGTCTGATATAGCATGTGACTGATACAGAGGGGCTGCTGGTCAGGTGGTTTTGTCTGAGGTCTGATATACACCTAACAGAGGAGGTGCAGAGCCTGCGGTCTGATATAGCATGTGACTGATACAGAGGGGCTGCTGGTCAGGTGGTTTTGTCTGAGGTCTGATATACACCTAACAGAGTTGCTGCAGAGTCTGAGGTCTGATATAGCATGTGACTGATACAGAGGGGCTGCTGGTCAGGTGGTTTTGTCTGAGGTCTGATTTACACCTAACAGAGGAGGTGCAGAGCCTGCGGTCTGATATAGCATGTGACTGATACAGAGGGGCTGCTGGTGAAGTGGTTTTGTCTGAGGTCTGATATACACCTAACAGAGGAGCTGCAGAGCCTGCGGGCTGATATAGCATGTGACTGATACAGAGGGGCTGCTGGTCAGGTAGTTTTGTCTGAGGTCTGAAATACACCTAACAGAGGAGGTACAGAGACTGCTGGCTGATATAGCATGTGACTGATACAGAGGGACTGCTGGTCAGGTGGTTTTGTCTGAGGTCTGATATACACCTAACAGAGGAGCTGCAGAGCCTGCGGTCTGATATAGCATGTGACTGATACAGAGGGGCTGCTGGTCAGGTGGTTTTGTCTGAAGTCTGTTATACACCTAACAGAGGAGGTGCAGAGCCTGCGGGCTGATATAGCATGTGACTGATACAGAGGGGCTGCTGGTCAGGTGGTTTTGTCTGAGTTCTGATATACACCTAACAGAGGAGGTACAGAGCCTGCGGTCTGATATAGCATGTGACTGATACAGAGGGGCTGCTGGTCAGGTGGTTTTGTCTGAGGTCTGATATACACCTAACAGAGGAGGTACAGAGCCTGCGGTCTGATATAGCATGTGACTGATACAGAGGGGCTGTTAGTCAGGTGGTTTTGTCTGAGGTCTGATATACACCTAACAGAGGAGGTACAGAGCCTGCGGTCTGATATAGCATGTGACTGATACAGAGGGGCTGCTGGTCAGGTGGTTTTGTCTGAGGTCTGATATACACCTAACAGGTAAGGTGCAGAGCCTGCGGTCTGATATAGCATGTGACTGATACAGAGGGGCTGCTGGTCAGGTGGTTTTGTCTGAGGTCTGATATACACCTAACAGAGGAGGTACAGAGCCTGCGGGTTGATATAGCATGTGACTGATACAGAGGGGCTGCTGGTCAGGGGTTTTTGTCTGAGGTCTGATATACACCTAACAGAGGAGCTGCAGAGCCTGCGGTCTGATATAGCATGTGACTGATACCGAGGGGCTGCTGGTGAAGTGGTTTTGTCTGAGGTCAGATATACACCTAACAGAGGAGGTACAGAGCCTGCGGTCTGATATAGCATGTGACTGATACAGAGGGGCTGCTGGTCAGGTGGTTTTGTCTGAGGTCTGATATACACCTAACAGAGGAGCTGCAGAGCCTGCGGTCTGATATAGCATGTGACTGATACAGAGGGGCTGCTGGTCAGGTGGTTTTGTCTGAGGTCTGATATACACCTAACAGAGGAGGTACAGAGCCTGCGGTCTGATATAGCATGTGACTGATACAGAGGGGCTGCTGGTCAGGGGGTTTTGTCTGAGGTCTGATATACACCTAACAGGGGAGGTACAGAGCCTGCGGGCTGATATAGCATGTGACTGATACAGAGGGGCTGCTGGTGAAGTGGTTTTGTCTGAGGTCTGATATACACCTAACAGGGGAGCTGCAGAGCCTGCGGTCTGATATAGCATGTGACTGATAGAGGGGCTGCTGGTCAGGTGGTTTTGTCTGAGGTCTGATATACACCTAACAGAGGAGCTGCAGAGCCTGCGGGCTGATATAGCATGTGACTGATACAGAGGGGCTGTTAGTCAGGTGGTTTTGTCTGAGGTCTGATATACACCTAACAGAGGAGGTGCAGAGCCTGCGGGCTGATATAGCATGTGACTGATACAGAGGGGCTGCTGGTCAGGTGGTTTTGTCTGAGGTCTGATATACACCTAACAGAGGAGGTGCAGAGCCTGCGGTCTGATATAGCATGTGACTGATACAGAGGGGCTGCTGGTCAGGTGGTTTTGTCTGAGGTCTGATATACACCTAACAGAGGAGGTGCAGAGCCTGCGGTCTGATATAGCATGTGACTGATACAGAGGGGCTGCTGGTCAGGTGGTTTTGTCTGAGGTCTGATATACACCTAACAGAGGAGGTGCAGAGCCTGCGGTCTGATATAGCATGTGACTGATACAGAGGGGCTGCTGGTGAAGTGGTTTTGTCTGAGGTCTGATATACACCTAACAGAGGAGGTACAGAGCCTGCGGTCTGATATAGCATGTGACTGATACAGAGGGGCTGCTGGTCAGGTGGTTTTGTCTGAGGTCTGATATACACCTAACAGAGGAGGTGCAAAGCCTGCGGTCTGATATAGCATGTGACTGATACAGAGGGGCTGCTGGTCAGGTGGTTGGGTCTGAGGTCTGATATACACCTAACAGAGGAGGTGCAGAGCCTGCGGTCTGATATAGCATGTGACTGATAGAGGGGCTGCTGGTCAGGTGGTTGGGTCTGAGGTCTGATATACACCTAACAGAGGAGGTGCAGAGCCTGCGGTCTGATATACAGTGGGGCAAAAAAGTATTTAGTCGGCCACCAATTGTGCAAGTTCTCCCACTTAAGAAGATGAGAGAGGCCTGTAATTTTGATCATAGGTATACCTCAACTATGAGAGACAAAATGTGGAAACAAATCCAGACAATCACATTGTCTGATTTGGAAAGAATTTATTTGCAAATTATGGTGGAACATAAGTATTTGGTCAATATCAAAAGTTCATCTCAATACTTTGTTATATATCCTTTGTTGGCAATGACAGAGGTCAAATGTTTTCTTTAAGTATTCACAAGATTGTCACGTTGCTGGTATGTTAGCCCATTCCTGCATGCAGATCTCCTCTAGAGCAGTGATGTTTTGGGGCTGTCGCTGGGCAACATGGACTTTCAATTCCCTCCAAAGGTTTTCTATGGGGTTGAGATCTGGAGACTGGCTAGGCCACTCCAGGACCTTGAAATGCTTCTTACAAAGCCACTCTTTGGTTGTCCGGGCATTGTGTTTGGGATCATTGTCATGCTGAAAGACCCAGCCACGTTTCATCTTCAATGCCCTTGCTGATGGAAGGAGGTTTGCACTCAAAATCTCACGATACATGGCCCCATTCATTCTTTCATGTACACGGATCAGTCATCCTGTTCCTTTTGCAGAGAAACAGCCCCAAAGCAGGATGTTGCCACCCCCATGCTTCACAGTAGGTATGGTGCGTGTTATTTGGTTGCAACTCAAAATTCTCTCTCCTCCAAACATGACGAGTTGTGTTTCTACCAAACAGTTTTACTTTGGTTTCATCTGACCATATGAAATTATCCCAATCCACTTCTGGATCATCCAAATGCACTCTAGCATACTTCAGACAGGCCCGGACATGTACTGGCTTAAGCAGGGGGACACGTCTGGCACTGCAGGATCTGAGTCCCTGGTGGCGTAGTGTGTTACTGATGGTAGCCTTTGTTACGTTGGTCCCAGCTCTCTGCAGGTCATTCACTAGGCCCCCCCGTGTGGTTCTGGGATGTTTGCTCACAGTTCTTGTGATCATTTTGACCCCACGGGGTGAGATCTTGCGTGGAGCCCCAGATCGAGGGAGATTATCAGTGGTCTTGTATATCTTCCATTTTCTAATTATTGCTCCCACAGTTGATTTCTTCACACCAAGCTGCTTGCCTATTGCAGATTCAGTCTTCCCAGCCTGGTGCAGGTCTACAATTTTGGCTCTGGTGTCCTTCGACAGCTCTTTGGTCTTCACCATAGTGGAGTTTGGAGTGTGACTGTTTGAGGTTGTGGACAGGTGTCTTTTATACTGATAACAAGTTCAAACAGGTGCCATTAATACAGGTAATGAGTGGAGGACAGAGGAACCTCTTAAAGAAGAAGATACAGGTCTGTGAGAGCCAGAAATCTTGCTTGTTTGTAGGTGACCAAACACTTATTTTCCACTTAATATGCAAATAAATTATTTCCAAATCAGACAATGTGATTGTCTGGATTTGTTTCCACATTTTGTCTCTCATAGTTGATGGATACCTATGATGAAAAGTACAGGCCTCTCTCATCTTCTTAAGTGGGAGAACTTGCACAATTGGTGGCTGACTAAACACTTTTTTGCCCCACTGTTGGTCAGGTTGTTTTTTCTGAGGTCTGATATACACCTAACAGAGGAGGTGCAGAGCCTACGGGCTGATATAGCATGTGACTGATACAGAGGGGCTGCTGGTCAGGTGGTTAGGTCTGAGGTCTGATATACACCTAACAGAGGAGGTGCAGAGCCTGCGGGCTGATATAGCATGTGACTGATACAGAGGGGCTGCTGGTCAGGTGGTTTTGTCTGAGGTCTGATATACACCTAACAGAGGAGGTGCAGAGCCTGCGGTCTGATATAGCATGTGACTGATACAGAGGGGCTGCTGGTCAGGTGGTTGGGTCTGAGGTCTGATATACACCTAACAGAGGAGCTGCAGAGCCTACGGGCTGATATAGCATGTGACTGATACAGAGGGGCTGCTGGTCAGGTGGTTGGGTCTGAGGTCTGATATACACCTAACAGAGGAGGTGCAGAGCCTGCGGTGTGATATAGCATGTGACTGATACAGAGGGGCTGCTGGTCAGGTGGTTTTGTCTGAAGTCGGATATACACCTAACAGGGGAGGTGCAGAGCCTGCGGGCTGATATAGCATGTGACTGATACAGAGGGGCTGCTTGTCAGGTGGTTTTGTCTGAGGTCTGATATACACCTAACAGAGGAGCTGCAGAGCCTGCGGTCTGATATAGCATGTGACTGATACAGAGGGGCTGCTGGTCAGGGGGTTTTGTCTGAGGTCTGATATACACCTAACAGAGGAGCTGCAGAGCCTGCGGTCTGATATAGCATGTGACTGATACAGAGGGGCTGCTGGTCAGGTGGTTTTGTCTGAGGTCAGATATACACCTAACAGAGGAGGTGCAGAGCCTGCGGTCTGATATAGCATATGACTGATACAGAGGGGCTGCTGGTCAGGTGGTTTTGTCTGAGGTCTGATATACACCTAACAGAGGAGGTGCAGAGCCTGCGGTCTGATATAGCATGTGACTGATACAGAGGGGCTGCTGGTCAGGTGGTTTTGTCTGAGGTCTGATATACACCTAACAGGGGAGGTGCAGAGCCTGCGGTCTGATATAGCATGTGACTGATACAGAGGGGCTGCTGGTCAGGTGGTTTTGTCTGAGGTCAGATATACACCTAACAGAGGAGGTGCAGAGCCTGCGGTCTGATATAGCATGTGACTGATACAGAGGGGCTGCTGGTCAGGTGGTTTTGTCTGAGGTCAGATATACACCTAACAGAGGAGGTGCAGAGCCTGCGGTCTGATATAGCATGTGACTGATACAGAGGGGCTGCTGGTCAGGTGGTTTTGTCTGAGGTCTGATATACACCTAACAGGGGAGGTGCAGAGCCTGCGGTCTGATATAGCATGTGACTGATACAGAGGGGCTGCTGGTCAGGTGGTTTTGTCTGAGGTCAGATATACACCTAACAGAGGAGGTGCAGAGCCTGCGGTCTGATATAGCATGTGACTGATACAGAGGGGCTGCTGGTCAGGTGGTTTTGTCTGAGGTCTGATATACACCTAACAGAGGAGCTGCAGAGCCTGCGGTCTGATATAGCATGTGACTGATACAGAGGGGCTGCTGGTCAGGTGGTTTTGTCTGAGGTCTGATATACACCTAACTGAGGAGGTACAGAGCCTGCGGTCTGATATAGCATGTGACTGATACAGAGGGGCTGCTGGTCAGGTTTTTTTGTCTGAGGTCTGATATACACCTAACAGAGGAGGTGCAGAGCCTGCGGTCTGATATAGCATGTGACTGATACAGAGGGGCTGCTGGTCAGATGGTTTTGTCTGAGGTCTGATATACACCTAA
Organism: Bombina bombina; assembly: GCF_027579735.1. Taxonomy (NCBI): domain Eukaryota; kingdom Metazoa; phylum Chordata; class Amphibia; order Anura; family Bombinatoridae; genus Bombina; species Bombina bombina. The sequence continues at coordinate 89,768,247 of NC_069501.1, forward strand.
CAGAGGAGGTACAGAGCCTGGTGTCTGATATAGCATGTGACTGATACAGAGGGGCTGCTGGTCAGGTGGTTGGGTCTGAGGTCTGATATACACCTAACAGAGGAGCTGCAGAGCCTGCGGGCTGATATAGCATGTGACTGATACAGAGGGGCTGCTGGTCAGGTGGTTGGGTTTGAGGTCTGATATACACCTAACAGAGGAGGTACAGAGCCTGCGGTCTGATATAGCATGTGACTGATACAGAGGGGCTGCTGGTCAGATGGTTTTGTCTGAGGTCTGATATACACCTAACAGAGGAGCTGCAGAGCCTGCGGTCTGATATAGCATGTGACTGATACAGAGGGGCTGCTGGTCAGGTGGTTTTGTCTGAGGTCTGGTATACACCTAACAGGGGAGGTGCAGAGCCTGCGGTCTGATATTTTGGGTATAACAAGTTAAAAGTAAAATGTTTGTGCACAAGCGAAACCCAATGTGCACTAACTTAGAAGTTACGTGCGTATATTTCTGCCTTCACCCGTCGTTTTTTGGCCCATAGACTGACATACAAAATACGCGCAGTTTGGTATCCAATATACGGCGTAAGGTCTTACGCGCACAGATTTCAGAAAATCTACTCCATTCTCATCTCGCCACAAATTGAAGGCGCTGCAACCCTTGCACTGACTTAGAAACCAACGTAACTCTCTGAGGGCCTAACAAGTGCATGCTTAACAACATACATATCAGCAGCTTGATCACAAATAGTTAACCTCTTCAAAGCATTTATTATTCCTGCCCCTGCAAGTTTGTCAAACCAATCACAAAGGGGTCAATCATGGGGCACAAGGGGTCAATCATGGGGCACAAGGGGTCATCATGGGGCACAATGGGGTCATCATGGGGCACAAGGGGTCAATCATTGGGCACAAGGGGTCATCATGGGGCACAAGGGGTCATCATGTGGCACAAGGGGTCAATCATGGGGCACAAGGGGTCATCATGGGGCACACATGGGGCACAAGGGGTCATCATGGGGCACAAGGGGTCATCATGGGGCACAAGGGGTCAATCATGGGGCACAAGGGGTGCTGGAAGCCCTACAATCCCCTGTTGTTCTGTCTACACATGCTGATTCTATAGTTGCTGTTGAGGTCCATGGTGATGGTGCTGCCCCTGCTGCAGCTGGTCATCGAATTACATACTGCGGAGTTCCACTGCATTTAAGTGAAACTACTACATCCCACCCCCATTCTCTTAACCACCCTAATTACTGAAAATATATCATTAGTTCAATTCATGTTTTGGTCACTATGATTTATTGACTATCATTTTGAGGAATGAAAATGGATGTTTATACCTTATGTTCACACCTTCTGTAAAAACATTATTATTTAGATATATATACCCATGTGCAGAGATAGGCAAGATGTCCTTCACTAAAAGTCTTTACCTTAGAAAATGTCCGCCACAGCCTTGGCTCGTGCCTATCCCTGCACATGGGTCAATTTCTATTGGATGTGAGAAACCTTGATTTACATCTTAAAAGTGAATATCACTATATGTACCCTTCATACACAACTATGTGATGTGGTTTAGAGAACATGAATATGTCATAAACATTATGATATTACCTTTTCTGGGCCATTTCCACACAGGCCTTATTATATTTTTCAAAAATATTAGTGTACTAAAACACCCCTCACATGGATGTGGATGACAATTATATGGTAAATAACAGAGGACAAGATTTAGGATGAAATATAACAATATATTTTTTTTTAGGCTTCTTAAATGAGGGGGCTGAGGTGCCTGGAGTGGCTCTCCTGCCTCTCCTGGGTTGTGAGGATTCAGAGGATTCTGCAGGAGTGCTGGCCACAGATGAGATGCTGGAGGCAATGTCCTTCTAGTGTGTGAAATGCTCCACCAACACACCCAACAGTTGGTTTTGTTCCCGCCATCTGTTGTCACTCTGCATCTGCATGTCCGAAATAACTCTCCGCATCTGATATTGGTTCTGGACGATACCACTTAAAGATGCTGCCATGTCCCGTTGCAGCTCAATGGAACGCTGTAGTAAAGTTTGCTGGCTCCTGTAAAACCTGCGTTGGTCTCTCTGCATTCTCTCACAGGTTGATGTGAGCCTCTCGCAGGTTGATGTTTGCCTCCTCTGGAGGGCAACGTATTTATCGCCCAGGGCAGAAGTCAGAGGATCTAAAGGCTCTTCACCAGCAGGGATTCTAGGCGCAGGTTCACCTCTAGCTGCTGTTGCATCTGGAACAATGCTGGCTGGTGCCTCTGGAGGAACAATGCTGGCTGGTGCCTCTGGAGGAACAATGCTGGCTGGTGCCTCAGCAAGAACAATGCTGGTGCCTCAGCAGGAACAATGCTGGCTGGTGCCTCAGCAGGAACAATGCTGACTGGTGCCTCAGGAGGAACTACCACAGCTATATGCTCCTCTTCATATGCTGGAGCTCTTTCAAGGGAAGCGGATGGTGGAGCTCTCCGGGTGGACTGGTGGACCCATCGACGACTGGTGTGCGACCACTCAGCCTGACCAGTTTGTATGTCCTGGTGGTAAAAGTCCTGACTGGCCTGATATTGGGAGGGGGGGGGGTAAAGACATCTACCCTTTGGGGATGCCTTGGCTGCCCCTCATAACCAAAAGAATAGTCCTCTGGCCTGCTGGTTGTGCTGGAGCCATCCTCTGGCCTGCTGGTTGTGCTGGAGCCATCCTCTGGCCTGCTGGTTGCGGTGGATGCATGGCCGTTTGCACCCTGGTGACAGGGGGTTCTGTGGAGGAGTCAAATGATGAGAGGTATTAGTACAATCATATATATATCAATGTGGGCATACAATGTACATTGATGCATGCTAGGGCCTATACTCATTCTCATGTCAAACTCTATAACATGCATGTGCACATTGTGATTTGTGATATGAGGGATTTTAATATGCAAAGTATACATGTATGTGTTTCATACAAAAGTTCTGTGTACATGTCAGTGATGGAGAAAATGTGTTCTTTAAGTGACACTATGGTCACACAATTTCCTTTAGCCTGATATAGGCACATAACGTGCTTTCTTGAGCTAAAAGTATTGTGATGGCTATAGTGTCCATTTACTGAAAACTCTACATGTGGCTTGTGGCCTGTGCTACTCCGAGACATGTTAGTATTTCACTATTCCACCTCATATCATGAATTTCAATGTGTTAAGTAGCATTAAATGGACATTAAAACCATTTTTATTATTTCATGATTCAGCTAGAGCATGCAATTTTAAACAACTTTGTAATTTACTTCCATTACCTAATTTGCTTCATTCTCTTGATATTCTTAGCTGAAAAGCATATCTAGATAGGCTCAGAAGCTGCTGATTGGTGGCTGCACATCAATGCCTCATGTGATTGGCTCACCCATGTGCATTGATATTTAATAAACAAAGAATAACAAAATAATGAAGCAAATTACATAATAGAAGTAAATTGGGATGTTGTTTAAAACTGTATTCTCTATCTGAATAATGACATAAAAAGCGTTGGTTTAATGTCCCTTTAATGTGAAATCTAATTGTAGATGTTTTTGTTAGTAGGCCAAATACCATGCTCCTCATTGTGTACATGAATGTGTGACATTAAAGGATGTTATATCTCAAATACATATAATACTGGTGTGTGGGATGTTACTCACCAGCATGCTGTACTGATGTTGCAGTCCCTGAGTCACGAGCCCCTGGAAGTCCTCTGTTAAATTGCGCCTGTATTACAAGTTGAAAGTAAATTTGAACGCGTGAGTGCAATTGTGATTTACGCTAGAAATTATTTCCGTCACCTCAGAGCTCTGGCTAACTGTTTCTCAAAACAAAAAAATTTAACAAAACACGTAAAAAATACATTACAAAGTACAGTTTCATTCATAATAACACTATATAATAAAAATGATTAAAAAAAAATATTGCGGGGGGCGGAGCAAGCCTGGCATCTGAGCGGTTGCATAAGAAGAGAGCTCTCTGCTCAAATATCATCTTTAACTAATTATGAGACCGCTCAGTTTTGCCCAAAATTAGATAAAATTATGGCTAATAACCCATAGACCCCCCTAGAGGGGCCCAAAGGGGCAGAGCAGTCTGGAAGAGATAAGTCGGCACTTTTTTCTAATACTCGCAGCTCACACAGATTCTGTATACGGAGCGGCCATATTGCGAGACACGTGGAGCTCACATTTCTTACAGCTCACGGGCTACACTGTTGTTCTAGAGGATTTTATAACATTTTGCCCTACTACAATGGATCCCATAGCACTCTGGGAATGTAAGATGCTGCACACACTAGATCGTCATTATTACGATATTAAGCAACATTTCCAGGTACTTATGACCACCCTGCAGGCAGAGCTGAATGAGCCGGAGAGAGATTCCCTTGAACAATCCAACACCTCTGAGAGCACTAATATCCAGTATGTCACAGCATCGGATGCACAGCGTATCATACCGGAAATCTCTGAGACTGCTACTACCCTTGAGAAAACCACTCGCTTAGATAAGGGGTTATCTCTGACTCACTCAATAATAGCCCGAGTTCAGGGTATGAAGCGCCTTACTATCAGGGAGTCAGCTGACCGCATGGATCGCATAACTACAGCTCCTCGCTATATTAAGAAAAAGACAGGCTCCGTGCCTCTTGGAAGCAAAGATCTAAACACCACGGTATGTGTTGAGCCTGGGAGGGGGTCACTGACCACGCTAGCCCCGGCCTTACACTTTACGCAGAATGCATGCTCTGTCCCTGTGGAGTTGCTCTCTATGGTCATTAATATACTAGACTCTAAACGGCCTTTAAACTGTCACATGGGGCCCGGGATCAGCTTGCAGATGGAGCTCTACCACAGATATATTAGCAGAATAGGAATCTGCTAACTACAAAACTTGCTCTTTATGGCACAGTAGCGCCCAGGGGAGTCATAGCCTAGTGATACTTCATATGTCCCTGCCTGTGCTTATAACAGAAGAAATTATAACCCTTGTCAACAGTTTCACACTTTGGGCCTTTGAGATCCTGACAACTCCAGAACTGATACCGCATCACCTTAGGTATTACAAACAGTTGCACCAATTCCTGGGAAACACTGACTGTAAGCCCAATCGAGATTTTGTGAAATTAGGAGTGGGGTAAATTACCCCTGATCCCCAGACAGGACTTGCCTAAATATGAGTCAGGTTTATTTAAATCATTCAACCATATTGCCCTCACTGTTGGACTTTACAAGAGCTCCATCTTTCCATAGATAGTTCTCCAAATGATGAGCCACTAGCCTGAGAACTAGGAGACTATACTTTGTTTTATGGACATGGTTAATATCTTCATGTTATCTGTGGTACATTTACAATTAACCTAATATTGTAAGTTATTTTAGCATGCTCTCTGTCTTGGAATACAAAGGTTAGGTTAGGGATGGTTTTGTATATATTAAGAAATAGTTATTTTGCCCTAACCAAACTAACTACTGCTGACACTCTTCTAACTAAATGTCATTTGTTCATGTATAGTACTTGGTTTAATGCAGCACGCTCCATGTTTAGTTACTCATTCATCCTCATATCTTCTAGGGCTGTTCCTTTTTCTATACAATGTCCTCTACATGATTACAATTTGTTGTGGGTGCAGTGTTATATTATATTGTATTTTTGTTGTTAAGGTCGCAGAGTTGTTTACTACCTCATGACAATTGCCACTCCATTTAGTATAAAAATTTACATTATTAACTTAGTTAAAAGTAACAAGGCTACTTAAGATGATCCTCTACTCACTGAGCTACACCAGAGATAGTACCACCATATCCATAATCTAAAACATTTAAACTTTTTACCAGACTCCCTATACCATAAGAATTAAACTAACATTGCTCTCTGTGGATATGCTGCTGGTTCTTGGTTTTATGCCTCTGATCTCCGTAAGTTTAAGATCTATGCACACATATACCCTCATATTCTGTTATAACTTGCAACTATGCATATATACACATATTATTCAAGCCGGGGTTAATATGAAAATACAGTATATAGGCTTGAGCACCTCATTTAAGATATGTCAAGGGTCCTATGGGAGACAGAACAGTTATAATTCTAGATACAAGAGAACAGCTTATTTACAAATGTTTTATTTCCTATGTCTCTTTTACCAGCCTAGCCTCCCCCTAATATATAAGGAAGCAGATAAACCTGACTGGTTACCCTTTTTGACAATCACAGCTATAATGTTTGTTTGCAACGTATGATATGTGTTTTACAAACTGAGGTTCCTATATATGTTACATTAACTAGTAAGCTAATACTAAGAAATGGTTTTGTTTTGTGGTAATGTGAGCGAGTATCTGTCTCTACTTTCTGTTTGCTACTATAGATTGTGCATATAATAGTTCAACGTCACCCTCTAGGAAATGGGCTCTAAGTTATTTTTGATCTAATAACTGACTTACTAATCGGTTACAGCTAAAAATACTGAAAACCTGCTCCCTGCACAAAGCGTATTATTAGTGGTTCGTATTCACTAAGCCAAATTTACCCACTCTTTCTAGTTTCATGAGCCAATATAATACTTTCTCTATATTTGACCACAGAGGCTTCACAACCAGAAGTCCATAATCCCCTTATACTTATCTGAGGTCTCATAATTGCAGGGCTTTCTTATCATAAATACCTCATAATGGGTGGCTATTCTAGCTAATAAGTTTAGTCTGTGAATAGGGTAGTAGCTGGTACAATATAACACCGTTAATACATAGGGTCAGTGTGTCTACAGCAACATGTACCATTCAGAACCTCCAGTATAAAGATGCAGTTTATGTATAGCGCCAAGTCCACTACAGTGTCTTCAGTTGGTAGGCACATCTTATGTATGAGGTTATATCTAACAAAGAGGGCCCTCTAGAGATAATTAGACCTCTAATTAATCACACTCCCTGTGTGGAAGTTTCTATTTGGACGAAATACTGGCCTTTGCTGAGCTCCTCTTCTCCCTTTCCCGTCGGCACTGGTTGCCTTCGGGTCATACTTATATCCCTTTCACCCACATAACCTAGAGCTGGCACCTCCCCAGGAGAGGAGTGCATGCAGTAGTCTCTTATATTCTGTATATACTAATATTTTCCTCTATACATGACGTTACTTGTAGATTTGTCACTATACAATAAGTTCTCCAAGAGCCCCATTCATATAATTAACCTGGCATCCTAGATAGCTCCGCCCCCTCATTCCCTCCTATCCCCTTCCTCTTCTAATACGAGCGGCTCTTGTCCGCTGAATTCTTTTTTCCCTTCTTTAGGCCACCCTGGTCTCAGAGCTTTTAAACTAATACTGCCCCGCACCTGCCTCAATCCTATTAGAATAAACAAACCTAAAAATTCTCCTCACGGTAAGGCGTGGGCCACATTTACTATATATAAAACATAAAACTGAGGTCTCATTATATTATGCACAAACATAGATTCCGTTACTGACATCCCTGTTTTACATGACTACCTCTAGTAGTCTCATTTGTCTCTTGCCCATTTTTCTTTGGTTTATGACTATGTCTATGCTATAAGGATGTATCTCTTGGAATTATGTTATCATTGTTATTGGATGAATATGTTGTGAAACTTTTATTATAACCTCAATAAAAAACTTTAATTTAAAAAAAAAAATATTGCAAAAAAAAGTTATTAAGGCTCAAATATATGAGGCTGCTAAGGGCTTTAACATAGAAATACTTACTGTACATATACATGTCTAAATATGTATGTATGTGTGTGTGTATATAAATATATATATACAGGGAGTGCAGAATTATTAGGCAAATGAGTATTTTGACCACATCATCCTCTTTATGCATGTTGTCTTACTCCAAGCTGTATAGGCTTGAAAGCCTACTACCAATTAAGCATATTAGGTGATGTGCATCTCTGTAATGAGAAGGGGTGTGGTCTAATGACATCAACACCCTATATCAGGTGTGCATAATTATTAGGCAACTTCCTTTCCTTTGGCAAAATGGGTCAAAAGAAGGACTTGACAGGCTCAGAAAAGTCAAAAATAGTGAGATATCTTGCAGAGGGATGCAATACTCTTAAAATTGCAAAGCTTCTGAAGCGTGATCATCGAACAATCAAGCGTTTCATTCAAAATAGTCAACAGGGTCGCAAGAAGCGTGTGGAAAAACCAAGGCGCAAAATAACTGCCCATGAACTGAGAAAAGTCAAGCGTGCAGCTGCCAAGATGCCACTTGCCACCAGTTTGGCCATATTTCAGAGCTGCAACATCACTGGAGTGCCCAAAAGCACAAGGTGTGCAATACTCAGAGACATGGCCAAGGTAAGAAAGGCTGAAAGACGACCACCACTGAACAAGACACACAAGCTGAAACGTCAAGACTGGGCCAAGAAATATCTCAAGACTGATTTTTCTAAGGTTTTATGGACTGATGAAATGAGAGTGAGTCTTGATGGGCCAGATGGATGGGCCCGTGGCTGGATTGGTAAAGGGCAGAGAGCTCCAGTCCGACTCAGACGCCAGCAAGGTGGAGGTGGAGTACTGGTTTGGGCTGGTATCATCAAAGATGAGCTTGTGGGGCCTTTTCAGGTTGAGGATGGAGTCAAGCTCAACTCCCAGTCCTACTGCCAGTTTCTGGAAGACACCTTCTTCAAGCAGTGGTACAGGAAGAAGTCTGCATCCTTCAAGAAAAACATGATTTTCATGCAGGACATTGCTCCATCACACGCGTCCAAGTACTCCACAGCGTGGCTGGCAAGAAAGGGTATAAAAGAAGAAAATCTAATGACATGGCCTCCTTGTTCACCTGATCTGAACCCCATTGAGAACCTGTGGTCCATCATCAAATGTGAGATTTACAAGGAGGGAAAACAGTACACCTCTCTGAACAGTGTCTGGGAGGCTGTGGTTGCTGCTGCACGCAATGTTGATGGTGAACAGATCAAAACACTGACAGAATCCATGGATGGCAGGCTTTTGAGTGTCCTTGCAAAGAAAGGTGTCTATATTGGTCACTGATTTGTTTTTGTTTTGTTTTTGAATGTCAGAAATGTATATTTGTGAATGTTGAGATGTTATATTGGTTTCACTGGTAAAAATAAATAATTGAAATGGGTATATATTTGTTTTTTGTTAAGTTGCCTAATAATTATGCACAGTAATAGTCACCTGCACACACAGATATCCCCCTAAAATAGCTATAACTAAAAACAAACTAAAAACTACTTCCAAAACTATTCAGCTTTGATATTAATGAGTTTTTTGGGTTCATTGAGAACATGGTTGTTGTTCAATAATAAAATTAATCCTCAAAAATACAACTTGCCTAATAATTCTGCACTCCCTGTATATATATATGTGTGTGTGTGTACATAATTATTTATATGTGTATATATAGTACTGTGCAAAAGTCTTACGCCACCATTAGATTTGTTGTTTTAGCATTAGTATAACGCAGGGGCGTATTTAGGTTTTGTGCTGCCCTAGGCACTCAAAATTCTGCTGCCCCCCCCCACCCCACCCCAGGTTTAAGGCCTTTTTTTAGACATAATATTTTTGGGGCAGGGTGTAAAAAATTAAAAAAATAATGTCTTTTTAAGTAGATGTTCATCAGGGCTTGCATTCACTCTGGTCACACACACACACACATATATATTTTATATATATATATATATATATATATATATATATATATATATATATATATATATAGACATTATTTTTCAAGTCAGATGATTAAAGTGTTTATATCAGAAAAAAATATCCTTCACTGTATGATAGTTTGTCAGTAGGTAGTTGTTTAACCTTAAACATCTTCTTTGGTGATTGACAGTTATTTAAGCAAAATATCTGCTTGGATAAATATGTAATGAATATACATACTGGCCTTTAAAAGTACTTAAAAAATACAACAGTAGTTATGATAGGTTTAGGAATTGTATCCTAGGGGATAAAGTCACATGATACAATCATAATAAAGTATATACTTGTATTGTTTCTGAATGTATTAAATGCATACAACATATTTTCAGTTGTGTTTTAAGTCACATAGTTGTATAGATACAGCAATAAATACTTATTCTTTGCATGTATGACAGATAGACAAACAGTAAATGTACAAGTATTTAGTGACTAATGCCTAATGAAGATGTATTGAAGGGAGAAAGGCATACGCTGTTTCACAGTGGTCACGGGGTAGTGCACACTGCACTGTGTAGTCTGTGTGAGTCTCAATCACGTGGTGGAGCCAGGAAGAATACCACATTCCCTCTCACTGTCACCACGACATGCACATCCACATACAATCCCATAGGATAGCAATAGCTGGGCCAGCCATTTAAGTCATTTGTAATTGATTGATTTAGCCACCCGGCCCTGAGTTCAGTAGAGTGGCCCTAGGGACTCAAAATTATGCTGCCCCTTAAAAATCTGCCTCCCTAGGCACCGGCCTTGTTGGCCTATGCCTTAATACGCCCCTGGTATAATGACCATATATAATTATTTCTCAGTCTTTTTATTAGAATAGAAAATGAAAATACAGAATATTTGTATGCAGTATTAAAAACAGTTATAAATCTGAGAAAAACAGCTTCTTTAGGCTAAAGTGGCAAGTATTTAGTGTGACCTTCCCTTGCACTTGAGCAATAGCAGGAACCTGGCTCTTGTAAAACTAAATGGAATGGAACCCTAAACCCTAATTAATGTCATTGCTAACACCTGTATTTGTCCTACTATTTCATGACAAAAATGGCTGCTGTGAGAAAGGTCTATTACACCAGATTTATGAATGAGTTCAATTCATTGGAAGCTTGCTAAAAAGACCAACTTGTAATCACATCACTCCATTAAAAATGCCAAAGATCACAGAATTTGACAGATATAAAATCATACTTTTTCAACACGGCCACTCTCAAAGGCAAATCAGCAAACATACTGGATACTCAAGATGTGGTATTCAAGCTGTTTTAAAGAAATGTGAAGAATCAGGAGAGGTAAAGGACAAAAAAATGACTGGAAGAAAAAATAACTTTCAAAATCTGGTGAGAAGTTTCTCAGAGTTTCATCTTTGAGACACCAGAAAAAGTCCAGCAAGGACCTGGGTCAGCATTTTGCAGCTTGATTGGGATGCCAAGTTGACCCTTCTAATGTCCAAAAGAAGCTTGATCAGGAATGGTCTTTGTGGTAGGGTAGCAGCCAAGAAACCATTTTTTTGGAAGGCAAACAGGGTGAAAAGATATGTTAAAGCTCACAAAGATTGGAATGAAGATCAATGGAAAAGAATATTATGGAGTAAAGAATAAAAAGTTAAAAAATTTGGGTCCAATCGTTGACAATATGTGAGTATATGAGTTGAAGAACGATGGAAGAATGAGTGCTTGTGGTCTTCAGTGAAACATGGTGGAGGGTCTGTCCTGGTTTGGGGCTCTATTTCTGCCAGTGGTGAAAACAGTACAAACAGGTTTTAATTCATCATACCATTCCTTCTGGAAAGTGCTTTCTAAACAGATATCCCTATATACTGTATCTGTATATATCTATACATATATATATATATATATATATATATATATATATATATATATATATATATACAGCTGTATGCCAAAGTTTAGGCACCCCTGACAATTTCCATGATTTTCATTTATAAATAATTGGATGTTTGGATCAGCAATTTCATTTTGATCTATCAAATAACTGAAGGACACAGTAATATTTCAGTATTGAAATGGGGTTTATTATATTAACAGAAAATATGCAATATGCATCAAAACAAAATTAGACAGGTGCATAAATTTGGGCACCCCAACAGAAATATTGCATCAATATTTAGTACAGCCTCCTTTAGCAGAAGTAACAGCCTCTAGACACTTCCTATAGCCTGTAATGAATGTCTGGATTCTGGATGAAGGTATTTTGGACCATTCCTCCTTGCAAAAAATCTCCAGTTCAGTTAGGTTTGATGGTTGCCGAGCATGGACAGCCCGCTTCAAATCACTCCACAGATTTTCAATGATATTCAGGTCTGGGGACTGGGATGGCCATTTCAGAACATTGTACTTGTTCCTCTGCATAAATGCCAGAGTAGATTTTGAACAGTGTTTTGGGTCGTTGTCTTGTTGCAATATCCAGCCCCGGCATAACTTCAACTTTGTGACTGATTCCTCAACATTATTCTCAAGTATCTACTGATATTGAGTGGAATCCATGTGACCCTCAACTTTAACAAGATTGCCAGTACAGGCCCTGGCCACACAGTCCCACAGCATGATGGAACATCCACCAAATTTTACTGTGGGTAGCAAGTGTTTGTCTTGGAACGCTGTGTTCTTTTGCTGCCATGCATAACGCCCCTTGTTATGACCATATAACTCACAGCTAGTTTATGAGTTTTGCGTTATGAGTGAAAAAGCATTCTTACGCTTCATAACGATGCTTTTTCCCTAACGCCGCTATTACAAGTCTTGTCAGAATAGGTGTACCGAACACGTTTTTGGCCATCATGCAACATCAGTACCGCACTTTTTAAAAAGTCCTTTTTCAATGGGACTCCCATAGCGCCAGTATTACGAGTTTTGCTGTGAGGCCAAAAAGTGAGCGGTACAGCCTAAAATTACAAGATCTGTACCGCCATCTAAAGTCAACAGTTATGAGTTTTACGCTACAAAGCTGTAGCATAAAACTCATAACTTAACTGTTAAAAAGTACACTAACACCCATAAACTATCTATTAACCCCCTAAACCGAGACCCTCCTGCATTGCAAACACTATAATACATTTATTAACCCCTAATCTGCCGCTCCGGACATCGCAGCCACTTAAAAATTTATTAACCTCTATTCCCCAGCTCCAAGACATCGTCGCCACTATAATAAACCGATTAACCCCTAAACCGCCGCCCTCCCGCCTTCCAAACACTATTTAAATATTATTAACCTCTAATCTGCCGCCCGCCCACAACGCCGCAATAATAAACCTATTAACACCTAAACCTCTTGCCTCCCACATCACTACATAAATATATTAACCCCTAAACCTAACCCTAACGTAACCCTAAACCTAAGTCTAACCCTAACCTCCCCTAACTTAAATATAATTAAAATAAATCTAAATTAAACTCACAATTATTACCTAAATAATTCCTATTTAAAACTAAATACTTACCTGTAAAATAAAACCTAAGCTAGCTACAAAATAAATAATAGTTACATTGTAGCTATCTTAGGTTTTATTTTTATTTCACAGGTAAATTTGTATTTATTTTAACTAGGTAGAATAGTTAGTAAATAGTTAGTAACTAATTACTAACTACCTAGCTAAAATAAATACAAATTTACAATAAAATTAAGTTAATTAAATTAATAAACTACAATTATCTACATTACAAAAAAAATAAACACTAAATTACACAAAATAAAAAACAAAATTATCAAAAATAAAAACTAATTACTCCTAAACCCTATCAAAATAAAAAGCCCCCCCCAAATAAAAAAAACCCTAGCCTACACTAAACTACCAATGGCCCTTAAAAGGGCCTGTTGTGGGGCATTGCCCCAAAGAAATCAGCTCTTTTACCTGTAAAAAAAAAATACAAACAACCCCCCAACAGTAAAACTCACCACCCACACAACTAAACCCCCCAAATAAAATTCTATCTAAATAAACCTAAGCTAAACAATGCCCCGCATTTAGCTCTTTTACATTTCCCAAACCCTAAGATAAAAATAAAGCCCACCCAATAAACCCTTAAAAAAACACTAACCCCCTGATTGGAATAGCAAATAGAATGCAAGCTCAATCCTATTGTCTGATTGGATCAGCCAAAAGGATGAAAGCTCAATCCTATTGGCTGATTGCAACAGCCAATATGATTTTTCCCCTTTAATTCCTATTGGCTGATAGAATTCTATCAGCCAATCGGAATGTAAGGGACATCATCTTGGATGACGTCACTTAAAGGGAAACGTCATTCTTCAGCGACCATCGGAAGAAGAGGATACTCTGCGCCGGATGTCTTGAAGATGGACCCGCTCCACGCCGGATGGATGAAGATAGAAGATGCCGTCTGGATGAAGACTTCTGCCTGCTTGGATGAAGACTTCTGTCAACTTCGATGAGGACTTCTGTCCGCTTGGATGAAAACTTCTGCCGGCTTCGATTAAGACTTCTGCCCGCTTGGATGAAGACTTCTGCCGTCTGGATGAGGATGGATATCCGGTCTTCAAAAACTGTAAGTGGATCGTCGGGGGTACAATTTTTGGGGGGGCTATGGTTGTGTGGGTGGTGGTTGTTACAGGTAAAAGAGCTGATTTATTTGGGGCAATGCCCCGCAAAAGGCCCTGTTAAGGGCCATGGGTAGTTTAGTGTAGGCTAGGGTTTTTTATTTTGGGTGGGCTTTTATATTTTGATAGGGCTATTAGATTAGGAGTAATTATTTTTTATTTTTGATCATTTCCTTTTTTATTTTGTGTAATTTAGTGTTTATTTTTTTTGTCATTTAGATAATTGTATTTTATGAATTAAATTTATTTTATTTGATTGTATTGTTAGGTTTTATTGTAAGGCAGGTTAGGTTTTATTTTACAGGTAAGTTTGTATTTATTTTAGCTAGGTAGTTAGTAATTAGTTAATAACTATTTGCTAACTAGTCTACCTAGTTAAAATAAATACAAACTTACCTGTGAAATAAAAATAAAACCTAAGATAGCTACAATGTAACTATTATTTATTTTGTAGCTAGCTTAGGTTTTTTTTTTACAGATAAGTATTTAGTTTTAATTAGGAATTATTTAGGTAATAATTGTAAGTTTAATTTAGATTTATTTTAATTATATTTAAGTAAGGGGTGTTAGGGTTAGACTTAGGGTTAGGGTTATGTTAGGGTTAGGTTTAGGGGTTAATATATTTATTTAGTGTTAGTGATGTGGGAGGCCAGAGGTTTGGGGGTTAATAACTTTAGTATAGTGGCGGTGACATTGGGGGTGGAATATTAGGGGTTAATAACTGTAATGTAGGTGGCGGCGATATCAGGAGTGGCAAATTAGGGGTTAATAAGTGTATTTAGGAGGCGGCGATATCGGGAGGGGAAGATTAGGGGTATTTACTTTTATTTAGGTGGTGGCAATGTTAGGGGCAGAAGATTAGGGGTTAATAACTGTAATGTAGGTGGCGGCGATGTTAGGGGCAGCAGATTAGGGGTTTTTATACGTGGTTTTTATGTTAGGGTGTTAGGTTTAAACATACCTTTTTCTTTCCCTATAGACATCAATGGGGCTGCGTTACGGAGCTTTTTTTTCCACGATCCCAGGTGTTAGACTTTTTTTTTATGTCTATGGGGAAATCGTGCACGAGCACGTCAAAACACCGCTTGTATTTGGGTGAGGTATGGAGCTCAATGCCACAATATCACCCACGCAAGCTGGGTTTTTAAAAACTTGTAATAGCAGCAATATAGGGAGGTGAATTTACAACGCTTTTGTGGCGCTCGTTAATTTCCCTATGGTGCTGAAAACTCGTAATCTAGCTGTTTATCTTTGTTTCATCAGTCCACAGCACCTTCCAAAATGATGCTGGCTTGTCCAAATGTGCGTTTGCATACCTCAAGCGACTCTGTTTGCGGCGTGTGTGCAGAAAAGGCTTCTTTCGCATCATCCTCCCATACAGCTTCTCCTTGTGCACTGCAAGTGCGCTGAATTGTTGAACGATGCACAGTGACACCATCTGCAGCAAGATGATGTTGTAGGTCTTTGGAGGTGGTCTGTGGGCTGTTTATGACCGTTCGCACCATCCTTTGCTTTTGTCTTTCTGATATTTTACTTGGCCTGCGACTTCTGGCCTAAACAAGAACTGTGCCTGTGGTCTTCCATTCCTTCACTATGGTCCTCACAGTGAACACTGACAGCTTAAATATCTGCAAAAGCTTTTTGTAGCCTTCCCCTAAACCATAATGTTGAACAATCTTTGTTTTCAGGTCATTTGAGAGTTGTTTTGAGGCCCCCATGTTGCCACTCTATTTAGCGGAGAGTCAAAGAGAACAACAACTTGGCACCTGTCTATGAAGTTCAAGGCTTAATGGGTTCACCAAACCAATTGTGTGGTCCAATTAATCAGTGCTAGATAGTTACAGGTATTCAAATCAACAAAATGACAAGGGTGCCCAAATGTATGCACCTATCTAATTTCGTTTGGATGCATATTGCATGTTTTCTGTTAATCCAATAATCCTCATTACACTGAAATATTACTGTTTCCTTCAGTTATTTGATAGATCAAAATGAAATTGCTGATCTAAACACCCAATTATTTATAAATAAAAATCATGGAAATTGTCAGGGGTGCCTAAACTTTTACATACAACTCTATATATATATATATATATAGGTATAGATATATACTGTAGGGATGGGCAAATGTTTATAAAAATGTGAAATTTAATTTTGATACATTTGCTCATTCGTATAGAATTTCGAATGTTTATATAACATTCTATTTTCAAATTTTCATTTTCAAATTTTTCAATAAAATTAGAAAATATTCATTTTAAAAATAGAATGTTTAGCTATGTATTCATTCAATTTTGAAATGTAACATTCGAATTCGATTGTGACATTCGAATTTGAATGTTAAATTCGAATTTCAAATAGTATTTCTAGTCTACAACTGTGTTTAATAAATGTAATATTTGACATTCGAAAACTTAAATAACATTCGATAATAGAATTTCTAAGAATATTCGTTCTTATCAACATTCTGTTATGTATATCAAATTTCTACAATAACATTCGTTCTAACATTCAAATTCGAATATAAACACATTCGCCCATTCCTAATATACTGTACCAAGATACCATCAGATATATGTAGAAATATGTATTTATTAATTTATTCAGATTAATGTATGAGTGGGGTGTTTCCACTTTTTTTTCCCATTATATTCTATGGGGGAATAGATTTAGCGTGATATTCTAACTTCGGCTTTTTGCACGCATCGGGTTAGGGTGCAAGAGATAGCTTTTTAAATTGTAATTGGTAATATGTGCGCAACTCGACGCATGCAAAAAATGTACTTATAGTGCAGTTAGAGCAAGAGCAATACGCTCAAAATAGCGCTCCATTAGTAATCTGGCCCTATATCTGCTGCATTATTGTAGGACGAGCATAGACTATTCATATATCAGCTAATCAATAATATGGACTATTATTCAACTGGAATGACTCAAAGCAACATTACAGTCATAGACTGCAAAACATTTACATAGGCTATGTATTGATACTGTAATAAACTAGACAAACAACAGAAATACAACAGAAGAATAAACCAACTATAAATTATAAAGGGAATGTCAACTTATACACCTGTCATTCAACAGTAGAAATCCGTGGTTCTTCTTAAAGTCAACCAACTCTGGAAAATTGCATGGGGAATATCAAAAACAATCTGCCCCTGTAAGTAAACACCTCCAATTGCCAATTGTCCCAGTAGGGTGTCTAATGCTGCAGTCAAATCAGACAATATATCTCCAAAGTTTTCTCCATATTCCATTGGTATCCATTCGATTGCACATCCCTCAAATGCAGGCCTTTCTTGTCCCTGCTCTGCAGACTATGAGGTTTCTCTTAGCTGATTGTAGCTCCCAATAAACCTCTCATGTGTAATTAGGCATGTTCTGTTCCCAGGTCTCCACAGCTACCTTTAAATCTTAAGTATATCTTTTATTCATCTCCCGATACATCACCTGATGTAAGTTCACATTTGGCAAAATAACGTTGCAGGATAGCTAAGTGGAGCTTACATTTTTGCAGTCTAGCTCTGACTGTACTACCTGGATCATCTGTGTGGGGTATTGAGAAATTTGTAGAAAGGCTGCTGCCAATATTCCCAGTGGTCCAGATTAGGTCTCAAGGTAAGAAGATCACCACACTATTGACATGTTTTCTGATACAGCAACTTTATCTTCTGCAATATCTAGGTTTTATAGTGGTGTCACAGTTTTTTACTGATCGGCAGATTATCGAACCTTTGCGAGATGCTTCTAGTAGTATAGTCTGGTATGGCTGTCCCCCTTCAACTTTTTAATAGTATTTCATATCTAAATAAGACACGCACTCTATCAAAAAGTTTCACCACCTTGTTTTAGAAGCCTGTCTAGCTGTTCCAAAATATAAATTGTGTAGAAGCATGCCTTTCCTGCATTTTCAATCAAAGTTCAAATGTATATTTCAAAATTTCTACTCACCATCCTCCATTTTTATTGAATGTACCACCTGTATAACAGGAAGAGAACCAGAAGACACACAAGCTAAAAAGAACTCCCAGACACCGTCAAAACAGAAATAAAATATAAAGACCTTAAAACGCAGTCATGCTGAGTGTGATCACATTTAATGGTATTTTGTTTAAACCTTTCAACAAAAAAATCATATAATTGCTGCATTGTTAATGACATCTTAGATGCTTGCCTACCTTTCTCAGGAAGACAAACAAAGTAATTTCAGCTATCAAGAATTTTTGTTGGGGGGCGGAGCCGGCCAAGGAACGACATGGCCACACAAATGTAGAGCTCCGTAAGGCTGACTCCTGACACTTAGGAAATCTCAGACACAGGAGACTCAAGCTAGAGCAAACGGCATGTGAAGCCATCAGTGACCGCCAAGGAAGAAAGTTGGGACACCAAGAAGTGCTTAAGTGACCGGATTCTCTGCAAAAGATTCAGGTGGTTCAGCAGCACTGAAGGCGCAGCGTCTCAGACACCTGTGGGGCCTAGCTGATCTAACTAGAAGACATATGCAGCACTCGACACTCGATGGCAACATAGACTCATAGCTGTGGTCGCGGATCTGACGTCCGTCTACACACCCATCCGCCAGACAAAAGTGATCTGGACACACTGAATTGAGATACCGGAGAGGGAGGTGGAAACGGGCCACAGGCTGTGGGAAGTAGAATATGCGGTAAGCAAATAAACCGCCACTATGCACCATAAACCCCACGGGTTGAACAGACAATCAAGAAAGCTAAAATTAACAGAGGGATACCATCCCGGAAATCTGAGAGACATTAATAATAGATAAGGCCCTAGAGGAGGCAAACTTTGATGCACAATAAGGCTGTGTAATGAAATGGGCCTCAGAATGACATAATCAGAATAGACTAAAACATTTTTCTGCATATCACCACGACCTTCTCCTACAAGAAGTACCACTATAACAGCTAAAGTCTCAACATATAAAAACAGCTATTTCAAAGCACAGAGGGGACTTCCTATTTCTTTTTGAAAATACAGCTGCATAGGCCTAAACACGCCACAAACCTAGTTACCAGCGATATGATAGTGACTCTGGTTCAGAGCGTGAAGATTGCCTCATTGTCAGGGGATAATCCCTGGGTCCTGGGGTTGTTATAATCTTTTGCACACTGCTCAACCTGAAACTCAGGCACTCTGGGGCTAGGCATTGCCACACGTGGCATCTTCCGCACTTCAACCATTATTTCAGATATGACTTCCAGAAGACAGCAAAAACCAGACAAAAGCCAAAAACCTACGACCACCCCAAACGCCAAAATGAA
Organism: Bombina bombina; assembly: GCF_027579735.1. Classification (NCBI taxonomy): domain Eukaryota; kingdom Metazoa; phylum Chordata; class Amphibia; order Anura; family Bombinatoridae; genus Bombina; species Bombina bombina. Next base: position 89,787,817 of record NC_069501.1, read on the forward strand.
TACTTTCTTTAAAGCAGCAGGTGCTTCTGCCATATCATCTCCCAGCTCCTCTTCTTCAGATATAGAGGGGGAGCATCTCAGGGAGCAGCAACAAAAGAGGAATGCCCACTAACTAGACCGGACCTGAAAATCTTACCCTCTAAGGAAGACTTTTCAGCCTTCATGTTGCAGGTTAGTCAGCTTATCAAAGATGGGCTGGCTGACGTCAAAAAAGACATTACAGAGCTTGGCAATAGAGTGGTACAGCTAGAAGACCACGCCAAAGAAATATCAGAATCTACAAATCTAGCATCCCTACAATTGCAACAACAAACCATTGAAATAACCCAACTACAAAATCAGATAGAATAGAGGCCGCTGGCAAAAATTGAGAATTAGAGGCATCCCTGAGGCTATCACACCCACCGACCTCCAGTGGTATATTCAAAGCCTGCACTTTTTGACAAACTCTGATCCAGATACAGATATACTGATAGACAGAACTCACAGATCTCTACGGCCAAAACCACAACCATCTGCACCGCCCAGAGATGTCATAATGAGATGCCATTACTTCCAGAATAAAGAGAACACCCTGGCCGCTGCAAGGAAGAATTCGCCAATTCAATTTCAGGGTGCCACCCTCCAATATATGCTGATCTCAGCCCTCTAACACTGACAAAGTGCAGAGAAGTTATATTTCTGACAGTGCATCTGAGAGGGTTGGGTATCCCATACCGCTGGGGATTCCCCTTCTCCCTGAGGGCTCTAAAGGACAATAAAGAAGCAACATACAGAGACCTGGAAGATCTCGAGAAATTCTGTACTCAGCTGAACATCCCCATACCGAAGCTTCCTTCGTAAGCTGGGAAAGAACAAGATATGGACTCACCACGACCATTCCCACCTAAAGCACAAAGGCAAAAGTGGACCACGGTCTCGAAGAAACCTAAATCGCCAGCCCTTGGGAGACTCCAGAGGGATCCCAACAGCAAGGCACCACCTTGAGTGATCCATACACTAAACTAATGTGACTTTCCTTTTGTTACTTTAGACTTTGCCTTAAAAGATGGTATAACTGGTGCTACTGGAGCACATTCTTATCATTAGCTTTTAGTACATGATATCAGCTACAGATTTAAATTCCGCAGAAGAGAAATATTTGTAAATCATCAGCAGCTAAGTGACTGCTGAAAGTAGTAGTATTATGTTATATCCTGGTAAACAATGTACGATCACTCAGGAGCAGCAACAAATAGACTGTTGCTACCCCCTACCCCTAGCTCATGTATACAACCCGAAATGGGTCTAATTGAGCTACTAAGTTCAGCATATTTGCTGTTAGGTTAGTATTGTTAATTGTTAGAATGTTAATAATTGTTTGTTTGCTTATTTTAGCTCTTCCACAAGTGCAGTCCTCTAGTAGCGGCTATACTCTAACACTACAAACATGTGTCACCTATGGTCTCATGGGCTTGGGGGAAAAAGGGCAGTCCTCTGATATTATGTCTTTATGCCAAGGTAAGCCAGTGATCAAACTACACCTCATGACCAAACACAATGTATAGAACCCTACAGGTAATTTCACAGAACACCCAGGGGCTCAACTCTCCACCCAAAAGATCCATTGCCTTGCATTGGTTAGCCAGGCAAGGGGGGTCAATCATATTTGTACAAGAAACACACTTACCTAAAGCAGCAGAACCCAAGTTTTCCTTGAGGGAATTCCCTACGGGATTTTTTAACTCCAACCGGAAAAAGAGAAATGGGGTGGAAATATTGCTACACCAAACATCCCTTTCCAGTTAATTAACTCTATAACAGATAAAGGTGGGCAGAATACTAATAATGGTTGGCCTGCTATTCAACAGACCTGTGACAATGGTAAACGTATATGCACCTAACTCAAACAGGTCACCCTTTTTTAAACGCCTAATGGCCCTGGTACTGGAAAATAGGAAAGGCACACTAATACTAGGCAGGGATCTTAATGTTACTATGGATCCTGTAATAGATACATCCTCTCTAAACACCAAAGCTTCTCACAAACCTCCGGACCTAGTGTACAAATGTTGTAGACAATTGGGCTTAGTGGATGTGTGGAGAATACAGCACCCCCAACAGAGGAATTATACATTCAACTCACATCCCTGGGCTATGTATTCACAGATAGATTATTTGTTTATAGCCCAGTCCAGCTTATCCCTAGTAACTGACTCAGACATCACTCGATGACTTGGACTGATCATTCAATGATTTCCGTTGAAATAACATGGCCTGATACGCCAGTTAATCCATTTATATGGAGGTTAGACAACTATTTACTTCACAACCCACTAAACTCTGTGATGAAATCTATAGAAGAGTACTTTGCACATAATACCACCTCAGACATATCGCCTCTCACACTATGGGAGGCACACAACGCTGTGATAAGGGGAGATTGTATTAAACATAAGACACACCTTAAAAAGACATAGAACCCTGCAGTGGACTCACTGATTACTCAGTTACATGGACTTGATATAGAACATAAGAACTCCCCCAAAGACACTAACCTATTATCCTTAATTACTACTACTAGGAAAAAACTCAATGATATTCTACTGAAGGATACGCAGAGGAAGGCCTTTATGTTAAAGAAAACCTTTTGTATGAGGGAAATAGAGGTGGACCTTTGTTGGCTAGAGCCTTAAAAGCGAAATTAAGCTTGACCTATATACATAAACTTAAAAAAACGGACGGCACAGACATATATGACAGTAAGGACACAGCAAATGGCTTCAGGGATTTCTATACACAACTATATAACTTAAAATCTCCTAACTCCCAGGCACACATCGAGGAAATGCAAAAATATATCAGAGCGGCAGGCTTAAACATGATAACAAAGGCCGAAATAGAGAATCTAGAAAGGCCAATATCCATGAAAGAAATCTTGAACGTGATCTCACATCTCTCCACAGGCAAAAGCCTTGGCCCGGACGGGTTCACTAACTCTTATTACAAGACATTCAAACATTTCTTAGCACCCCGCTTATTGACCCTGTTTCAGGCCATAGATGACAACACAGAATTCTCACCAGACATGCTTTAGATTTAGAGTTCTGCGGTAGCCGTCAAAAGCAGCGTTAAGGGCTCCTAACGCTGCTTTTGGCCACCCGCTGGTATTTAGAGTCAGGCGGGAAAGGGTCTAACGCTCACTTTCAAGCCGCGACTTTTCCATATTGCAGATCCCTTTACGCCAATTGCGTATCCTATCTTTCAATGGGATCTTCCTAACGCTGGTATTTAGAGTCTTGGCTGAAGTGAGCATTAGACCCTCTACCGACAAGACTCCAGCCGCAGAAAAAAGTCAGTAGTTAAGAGCTTTATGGGCTAACGCCGGTTTATAACGCTCTTAACTACTGTGCTCTAAAGTACACTAACACCCATAAACTACCTATGTACCCCTAAACCGAGGTCCCCCCACATCGCCACCACTATAATAAAAAATGTTTAACCCCTAATCTGCCGACCGCACACCGCCGCCACCTACATTATCCCTATGAACCCCTAATCTGCTGCCCCTAGCATCGCCGACACCTACATAATATTTATTAACCCCTAATCTGCCCCCCCAACGTCGCCGCTACCTACCTACACTTATTAACCCCTAATCTGCCGACCAGACCTCGCCGCTACTCTAATAAATGTATTAACCCCTAACGCGCCGCACTCCCGCCTCACAAACCCTAGAATAAATTGTATTAACCCCTAATCTGCCCTCCCTAACATCGCCGCCACCTAACTTCAAGTATTAACCCCTAATCTACCGACCGGTAATTTGGTAATTATTTTAACTAGGTAGCTATTAAATAGTTATTAACTATTTAATAGCTATTGTACCTAGTTAAAATAAATACAAAGTTGCCTGTAAAATAAATATAAATCCTAAAATAGATACAATATAATTATTCGTTATATTGTAGCTATATTAGGGTTTATTTTACAGGTAAGTATTTATTTTTAAATAGGAAGACTTTAGATAATAATATTTAATTTATTTAGTTAGATTAAAATTATATTTAATTTAGGGGGTGTTAGGGTTAGGGTTAGAGTGAGCTTTAGGAGTTAATACATTTATTATAGTAGCGGCGAGGTCCGGTCGGCAGATTAGGGGTTAATACTTGAAGTTAAGTGGCGGTGATATTAGGGAGGGCAGATTAGGGGTTAATAATATTTATTATAGTGTTTGTGAGGCGGGAGTGCGGTGGTTCAGGGGTTAATACATTTATTAGAGTAGCGGCGAGGTCCGGTCATCAGATTAGGGGTTAATAAGTGTAGATAAGGTAGCAGCGACGTTTGGGGGGCAGATTAGGGGTTCATAGGGATAATGTAGGTTGCGGCGGTGTACGGAGCAGCAGATTAGGGGTTAATTGTGTAATGCAGGTGTCAGCGATAGCGGGGGCGGCAGATTAGGGGTTAATAAGTGTAAGGTTAGGGGTGTTTAGACTCGGGGTTCATGTTAGGGTGTTAGGTGCAGACTTAGAAACTGTTTCCCCATAGGAAACAATGGGGCTGCGTTAGGAGCTGAACGCTGCTTTTTTGCAGGTGTTAGGTTTTTTTGCAGCCCAAACTGCCCCATTGTTTCCTATGGGGGAATCGTGCACAAGCACGTTTTTCAAGCTAGCCGCTACCATAAGCAACGCTGGTATTGAGAGTTGAAGTGGCGGTAAATATACCTTTACGCTCCCTTTTTGGAGCCTAACGCAGCCCTTCAGAGAACTCTAAATAGCAGCGTTGTTTAGAAGCAGCGCTAGAAAAAAAAGACGCGTAGCTAACTCACCCCTTTGGCCGCAAAACTCTAAATCTAGGTGTATTTTAGCAGATGCAGGCCTGTATTCATCTTCTTTGTTCCAGTTTGTTCAAGCGTTTTTTCCCCATTCCTCCCTTACCTTTTGCTGTTATTTTGTTGCAGGTGCTGAGAAGTGGCAGCAGTGTAAAAGTTTGCTAGATTTAATCCCTGAGGCAGGAGTTTGATTAGTTGAACTTTCTCTGATAAGACCTCAGCTCTAATTTCCCGTCCCCAAGTCCTCACTAGTTTGCTGGAAGGCTTTCTAGGCGAATTATCCTTTAGTTCAGGATAGGTTAGTTATCCCCTTGCAGCGGGAGGTCAAGGCTCCATCTAAGGGCGTAAGCCTGAAAGGGGGGACAGTCAAGCTAGTAGGTGGAGTGTATGTCCGTAGGTGCTGACCATGGGGCAGAGACACGCATAACCAAGATTCCTTTCGACCATGTCCTCTTGGTATTTGGGGTTTTAGTTAGTTTGCTCGTTATGCCGCCACTTGTGATGTTGGACTTCCTTGAAGTCTATGGTTAATAAAGTTAATTTATTAAATAAAAGTGACCATGACTGGTCTTAACCCAACTTTGGTGTCTGAGTCTTTTGTTCAGGTTATGTAGTTAAAAAGGGGTGTTTAGTAGATAGGAATGTCCAATGGGGGTTTAGCCCTTAGAGCAGGTGACCACCTTTCAAACAATGGGTTGTGTAGGTTTCTAGACCTTAAGGGAGCTTAAGTGTTTTTTATACTTAACCCCCTCTCATCCAGCTCCCTTCTCCCTATTGAACCAGCACAGCACTTGTGTGGTGCGATCACCAGTATCCTCAAATTACCCTGGTGATGCCAAACTGCATTACCATCTTGTAAAGGCCTCAGGTGCAGGGGGCTGTGATAAGTTCAAAATGCCTCTCCCCCCAATGACAAAACTTGGTAGCCATATAAAACTAAAAGCATTGTTTGATGACAACCATCCGTTGTGATCTGCAAGTGATGGCAATTAAATATTTATTGCCAGATTACAAGTAGTGTGTCATTTAGTACTTTTGCTCACGCACAGACACCACCAGAAGTAAACTTTTAACGTGTTCTGATTAGTATGCGTATTAGAATTTAAAGTAAAATATTTATGTGTGAGCAAAAGCCGACACGTGCTTACTTTAGGATTTCAGATATGTGCTAACTTCTCCCCATAAACTTTAATAGAGAGCGCAAACTGAAAAAACTAACACTTATCGCTCAAACGATAACCCGACAGGATTTAAACCCAACGATAGCCTGAAGGTAGTTATGACTATTTTACATTCCAATGTTATTCACATAGAAGAAAATGTTCTATTTATTTTAAAATAAATATTTCTATTTATATCTGATGTATTTTTTTGTAAAATATGTATCTATATTTATGTATATATTTATAAATGAATATATAAGTATAAGAATGTACAGATTTATATGGGAATATAAATGTTACCGTATGTGAAGAACATTGGAATGTAAAATATTTACAGTACATGCACATTATTAAAGGGACATGAAACCCAAAAGCATGATTCAGATAGAGAATACAATTTTAAACAATTTTTTAATTTACTTCTATTATATAATTTATTTCATTTTCTTGGTATCATTTGTTGAAGGAGTAGCAATGCACTACTGGTGTCTAACTGAACACATTGGTGAGCCAGTGGACAATTGGTATATATATGCTGCCACCAATCACCAGCTAAAACCTAGGTTCTTTGCTGCTCCTGAGCTTTCCTACATAAACCTTTAAGCAAGGTATAACAAGAGAAGGAAACAAATTAAATAATAGAAGTCAATTGGAAAGTTGTTTAAAATCGTATTCTTTATCTTAATAATGAAATAAAATTTTTGGGTTTCATGTCCCTTTAAGTACTAGTTTTAAAGCCTGTGTACACGGTCCAGGTATCCCAGTCTCTACTGCTTGTCTCCTGCAGGTACAGTATGTTTGTCTTGCACAATCTCTACTGCTTGTCTCGCACAGTCTCTACTGTGCATGACTGCGTCAGACTAACACACCTGGCCTTTTATTATATAGGATTAATTTTGATACAAATTAGTTTTCTTATTTTCAAGTATTTGAGTGGAAAGGGTTCCAAAGTATATATACATATGTATATATGTGTATACATGTGTGTATATACTATATGTGTTTATATGTGTGTGTGTATATATACACATACAAATTTAAACATAAATACATATGTATATACAGTATACATTCATACATTTTTATTTGTAAGTATATACACAATATAGCCCTATCCATTCAAATACCGTATCATACAGGGAGTGCAGAATTATTAGGCAAGTTGTATTTTTGAGGATTAATTTTATTATTGAACAACAACCATGTTCTCAATGAACCCAAAAAACTCATTAATATCAAAGCTGAATAGTTTTGGAAGTAGTTTTTAGTTTGTTTTTAGTTATAGCTATTTTAGGGGGATATCTGTGTGTGCAGGTGACTATTACTGTGCATAATTATTAGGCAACTTAACAAAAAACAAATATATACCCATTTCAATTATTTATTTTTACCAGTGAAACCAATATAACATCTCAACATTCACAAATATACATTTCTGACATTCAAAAACAAATCAGTGACCAATATAGCCACCTTTCTTTGCAAGGACACTCAAAAGCCTGCCATCCATGGATTCTGTCAGTGTTTTGATCTGTTCACCATCAACATTGCGTGCAGCAGCAACCACAGCCTCCCAGACACTGTTCAGAGAGGTGTACTGTTTTCCCTCCTTGTAAATCTCACATTTGATGATGGACCACAGGTTCTCAATGGGGTTCAGATCAGGTGAACAAGGAGGCCATGTCATTAGATTTTCTTATTTTATACCCTTTCTTGCCAGCCACGCTGTGGAGTACTTGGACGCGTGTGATGGAGCATTGTCCTGCATGAAAATCATGTTTTTCTTGAAGGATGCAGACTTCTTCCTGTACCACTGCTTGAAGAAGGTGTCTTCCAGAAACTGGCAGTAGGACTGGGAGTTGAGCTTGACTCCATCCTCAACCCGAAAAGGCCCAACAAGCTCATCTTTGATGATACCAGCCCAAACCAGTACTCCACCTCCACCTTGCTGGAGTCGGACTGGAGCTCTCTGCCCTTTACCAATCCAGCCACGGGCCCATCCATCTGGCCCATCAAGACTCACTCTCATTTCATCAGTCCATAAAACCTTAGAAAAATCAGTCTTGAGATATTTCTTGGCCCAGTCTTGACGTTTCAGCTTGTGTGTCTTGTTCAGTGGTGGTCGTCTTTCAGCCTTTCTTACCTTGGCCATGTCTCTGAGTATTGCACACCTTGTGCTTTTGGGCACTCCAGTGATGTTGCAGCTCTGAAATATGGCCAAACTGGTGGCAAGTGGCATCTTGGCAGCTGCACGCTTGACTTTTCTCAGTTCATGGGCAGTTATTTTGCGCCTTGGTTTTTCCACACGCTTCTTGCGACCCTGTTGACTATTTTGAATGAAACGCTTGATTGTTCGATGATCACGCTTCAGAAGCTTTGCAATTTTAAGAGTGCTGCATCCCTCTGCAAGATATCTCACTATTTTTGACTTTTCTGAGCCTGTCAAGTCCTTCTTTTGACCCATTTTGCCAAAGGAAAGGAAGTTGCCTAATAATTATGCACACCTGATATAGGGTGTTGATGTCATTAGACCACACCTCTTCTCATTACAGAGATGCACATCACCTAATATGCTTAATTGGTAGAAGGCTTTCGAGCCTATACAGCTTGGAGTAAGACAACATGCATAAAGAGGATGATGTGGTCAAAATACTCATTTTCCTAATAATTCTGCACTCCCTGTATACCATAAACCTTTTAACCCTTATAACTTTTTATTTTTAATATGCATATGAATAATTTTTATTAGATAATATATTTATGAGTGTAACACTTTATTTTGATGTATTTATGCTGTGTTTAATGCAACTTTAATTTAGCCCTAACATTTTAAGCAAGGTCTTTATTCGCGCTTATCCGTTGAGCGCAAATTTAGTTTGCACTTGTGCTGTCGCATTTACTTTCAACTTGTAATAGGCGCACAAGTTATTGCAGGCGTGATATTTCAATATTGTGTGCGCTAAGGTTAGCACACCACTTGTAATCCAGCCCTTAGATGTATAACCCTTTTATTGTTGAGCCATTTCAAACTCCTCTACTGAGCTGTTTTTTATTTTTTATTTGCTACTCACAGTTAAGCTCTTCTGTAGGTAATTTTTGAGTGAGAAACCCACGTATATTATATATTGCAGGTTTTTCAGCACAACCAGCATATTCAAACGGTACCATTATTGTATGTAAATATCATGAGAAATCTACAAAAATAAGAAGAAATCTCTCCAGCTGTGATACATTTAAATAGAAAATGGCTATTTAAACACAATTCTACAGACACTGTGTCAGGCATTAGTAAGGGCTAATTGTTAGCCTGAAACGTTGCTATATATTTGTGGACCCTGTGTGATAAATAAAGGTCTTCTTAAATTTATCACAGCTGGAGAGATTTCTTTTATGGATGTACTGACAGGCATGGTAAGCCTTCTCTGTGATCTGTGAACTGTGAGTGCTGTTTCCTATTCTCACGTATAAATCTACAAAAATGTCAAAATATGCATATTTTTATAAAACATTTAATAAACAAGGTTGTAAGCAATAGCATGTGTGTGTTTATTAAATAATATAGTCAAATGAAGGAGGGGTTATCCTCATATAAATATATTTATATAAATTGAATCTTCACATAGGGGCTCCAATTAGCCTCTACTCAAATAAATGCACATTTATTCACAACACTATAACCACAGTAATCTACTGGCTATATAACCTATATAAGGACTTTATTTTATAGAGGGGCTTCTTGGCTTTAAAACAAGATATCTCTAGGCCTTTTTATTTCATATAATAGCCCAGAGACCCTATCATTAGAAACAAAATGTTTTTTGTTTTGTTTGTTTTGTAAAACTGGTGTTCACTCTGTATTCCCCCCAAGAGACACACCATTTTAATGGGCAAGTGATTGTATTCCAAATGAGGGGTCTTAGGTGACTCTACAACTTTAAGGACCATTCAATGCAGTAGAATTGCATACTTAACAAGTGCATAATAAATAGACAATGATTTAACACCTACTCTGAATTTCAAATAAGCAGTAGATTTTTTCTGACAAATATATTTTTCTCTCCCATTTTCTGGCCGCTGTATCATGTGATAGACATCAGCCAATCACAGACTGGAATACATATACCCTGTGAGCTTGTGCACATGCTCAGTAAGATCTTGTACCCCAGAAAGTGTGAATATAAAATTTGATAATGGAGGTAAATTGGAAAGTGTCTTAAAACTGCTGCTCTTTCTGAATCATAAAAGTTTATTTTGAATTGAGTGTCCCTTTAAGCGAGCTGAGATTGTTCTTACCCCACACCCAGCTCCCTTTTTGTTCCTCTACTTACGGGTTTCCAATACTTGATGATATTAATGATGCCAATCTCCTCTCAAATGCTTAAGTGCATGGTGGGTACCATAATCCGCACTGAAAGTTCCCCCCTCACCCAGGATGATGACATGTGGTCCTTATCCGCACTAAAATAATTGTATAGATGATGACCAAGTGTTGTCATCTGCTCTTAAAGGGTTAAATAATGTTAATTATAAAATGATATGAAATTGTTAATTACTTACATCATAAGTACATATATAAATTTATATATAAAATTCACTTCAAAATTTGCATTAAAAAATGTATACAAGTAGCCGACCTCGATAAACATATTTAAATAACTATACTGTAAAGATATAGATACATTTAGCATATAACTGTATTTATGGAAAAATACTCAAATATGCAAATTCTCTGCACCTTTCATTTCAAAAGCAAATCAACTGCACAAATTAAATGTAGGTAAAGTGAGTGGGTGGCTTTTGGCATTAAGAAAAAAAGGAAACATACTGTATTCAATACAGATGTGTTTATTTAGTGATCAAGTGATAATTTAATTGCATACAGGTGGAATCAGTTCAACTATTTATGTGATGTCTGAAGGCAATTTGTTGCACCAGTGCTCATTTAAGTGATTCACAGCAACAAGGGTGAATACTTATAACTTTTTTGTCACAATAAAATATATTATGCACTTCTAAAGTGTTAGACCTCTGGTTAGTTTTAAAAATTGCCCCCCAAATTTTTTTCTTTATTATTCTTAATTACTAATTACTGCAGGAGGCAGTTTTAAGGAGTTAAAAGTGGCAGGTGTGGGGTGATAGAAATAAAATGGCAATGAAAAGTGCCCATACATTGCAGTCCACAGGGAACTGAGTTATCCCTGTGATTAAATATTTGTATATGAATATATATATATATATATATATATATATATATATATATATATATATATGTGTGTGTATATATATATACTTATTTATGTGTTATTATGTGTATAAACACATATTAACACTTAACTATATATCTATATAGTCATATACATATAGTTTTACAATCTGTTGCCCATCACTGCACAACTTACCCCCTGGGCTGTGCTAGTTCTCGTGCCATGTGTCATGGCATGAGAACGAGGCTTCCATTGGAGCCTATGGAAGCGAACTCTCATGAATAAAATGCGAACATGAGGTTGTGTTCGCATTGCACCTCACATTTGCGTGTGCTGGCATTACTAAGTTGAGAGCAAATATTGCTTTCGCGTAAGCAATATTTTGTGCTCAACTTGTAATCTAGCCCAAAATGTGGAAATAACCAAGTGAGTTAAAGGGAGGTGAAACCTAAAATATTTCTTATATAATCCAGATAAAGAAATACACTTTTAAACAACTTTTAATTTACATTTATTTTCAACATTGCTTCTTCTCTTTTATCACCCTCTCTCTTTTCAACATTCCTTCTATCACACTCCCTGTCTCTCCATCTATAACAGTTTCTGTCTCTCCTTCGAACATACTTCCTGTCTCTCCCTCTATCACACTTCAGGTCTATCCTTATATACACTTCCTGTCTTTCCCTCTATTACACTTTCTGTCTCTCCTTCTATCGCACTTCCTGTCTCTCCTTCTATCACACTTCCTGTCTTTCCCTCTATCACACTTCATGTCTCTCCTTCTATCACACTTCCTGTCTCTCCATCTATCATACTTCCTGTCTCTCCTTCTGTCACACTTCCTGTATCTCCAGCTATCATACTTCCTGTCTCTCCCTCTATCATACTTCCTGTCTCTCCTTCTATCACACTTCTTGTCTCCTCCTCTATCACACTTCTTGTCTCTCCTTCTATAACACTTCCTATCTCTCCTTCTATCACACTTCCTGTCTCTCCTTCTATCACACTTCCTGTCTTTCCCTCTATTACACTTTCTGTCTCTCCTTCTATCGCACTTCCTGTCTCTCCTATCACACTTCATGTCTTTCCCTCTATCACACTTCATGTCTCTCCTTCTATCACACTTCCTGTCTCTCCATCTATCATACTTCCTGTCTCTCCTTCTATCACACTTCCTGTATCTCCAGCTATCATACTTCCTGTCTCTCCCTCTATCATACTTCCGGTCTCTCCTTCTATCACACTTCTTGTCTCCTCCTCTATCACACTTCTTGTCTCTCCTTCTATAACACTTCCTATCTCTCCTTCTATCACACTTGCTGTCTCTCATTCTATCAAACTTGCTGTCTCTCCATCTATCATACTTCCTGTCTCTCCTTCTATCACACTTCCTGTCTCTCATTCTATCATACTTCCGGTCTCTCTTTCTATCACACTTCCTGCCTCTCCTTCTATAACACTTCCTGTCTCTCCATCTATCAAACTTCCTGTCTCTCATTCTATCAAACTTGCTGTCTCTCCATCTATCATACTTCCTGTCTCTCCTTCTATCACACTTCCTGTCTCTCATTCTATCATACTTCCGGTCTCTCTTTCTATCACACTTCCTGCCTCTCCTTCTATAACACTTCCTGTCTCTCCATCTATCATACTTCCTGTCTCTCCCTCTATTACACTTCCTGTCTCTCTCTCTATCACCCTCTCTCACATCTGTCTCTTTCACTTTTTGTCACTGCCCTTATTACTCCCATGTCACACCTCCTACATCTCACATAGGGCCTTGGGTTGCAACCGGACACCCAACAAATAACATGGAAGGGGTCGGTGTGGGTCAAATTTAGTGTTTATATATATATATATATATATATATATATATATATATATATATATATATTATATATATATATATATATATATATATATAGTAATATAAAATAGGCAGTGGTGCACTTAAATATTTCTCAAATTCCAAAAGAGGCATCTTGTTGAATATTATTATCAGATCGACACATCGCAGACCACTTTATTCTATTTATTCTACGCTTGTAATATTGCCATTGTTACCTACGTGCCTCTAGTTACCTCATACCATTGAGGGTCATAAATGTGAGTGCAAACATTTGTTATGTACAGAGTGCTTGTTTTATAATAAATTTGTGTTCGACAATATTGCACTAGTTGTTGCACTCCTTTCTTCTCTTGCATACTGCCTACATTGCCTGAGCCTGACAGGAAGCTGATGTGAGAGGAGAGACATAAGACAGATTTTACACAGAGTTGCACGGAGGATTTACACCTTAATCTTACCTCATATAGATTGAGGGTAGCTCTTGTGAGTATATACACTATAGGGTTAGTGTGGAGTACTGCTCACCTAATGGAGGGTGTTTGAAATTGGAAACAACTAAACACAAACGGCTTACTTCATCTACAATCACACCCTACTGGTACCATTTGGGATTTCCTATGTTGGGACTTTCTTTTCTTTCCTTGTAGGTGTATCTATATACACCCCATTGAGACTGTTGTTGTATTTATTATATATGCTTTACCATGATATCTTAAGTGATAATTATACTTAGATGTGGTTATTTTTGCATTCTTAGGTTTTATGGTTTTATTGTTTCTCACTTATAAGAGATAACCATTTTTAAATTGTGTTAGATAGTTACAATTTTTTTTTTAATTTTTACTGTATATTGGCTTCCTGATTGTAGCGCTGGTTCCATTTCCCCCATATCTCCTTTGTAATATATATATACAGGGCTCAAAATTTAAATTCCTAAGATACTAGCCTGGACAAAATGTTACTCGCAACTTCTAATCCCACCCACACCCTCTTTGCATACATTTAGCCATTGTAAAACATTTTGTAATATTGTTTTATTTTATACCATAACATTATAAATAATGCTACATACAGTAATAAATTAACAAAAATAGGTTCATAGCAGTGAGAAACATTAATTAGATGTTCTGGGGAAGACAACAGCTGGATAGAAAAAGGAAGTTGTTGATCTGAGAGAATGCAGAGTGCTGACATCCATGGAAGTTCATAGGAGACATGGAGATTTTATTCTAATAATTATCATCTCTCCTATCATGCTCTTAACTACTCTCTTTACTCCCTCCTCTCTTCAAACTCTCTTTTTACCTTCTCCATTATCTCTCAGCCAATTTCTTCTTTTTACACTCTTTCTTTCCCCTCTCTCATATCTCTTCACTCTTTTTTCTCCATTGTCTCTTAACTCTACCTTCTATTACACTTTCACTTTTCCTATCCAATCTCTCTCTGCCCCGTTTACCCTCTCAGAAGTAACAGTCTGAGCACTAATAGAGGAATAACATACCCTTGCACTTTCATGGCTATACAATATCCCTTTAGTTAATAGTTTTAGCACATAGCACAAAATGTGTGTTTGTCAGTGCTGCAATAGGAATGTACATTCTGCAAATACAATGTGCTAACTTTACTACTAACAACATGCCACCTGACTTCAGACTCAACATTCACTAACTAACTTTTACTCACCACCATTAAATCTCCACTCGCCAATGGCTAGTGGGCTAGTGGAAATTTTGAGCACTTATATATATATATATATATATATATATATATATATATATATATATATATATATATATATATTGTGAAGATTGGTAGCCCTCAGTTTACGCCGGGGTTAGGTTCCATTGTAAATTGAAACCCAGTTTATAAGTCAATGGGAAGTGAGGGAGTTAGGTTCCAGACCCCTCTCAAAATTGGCAGCTAATGAAGACTTTAAATGCTAAACTGCATTATAAACCTGATAAAATAATCACACAACACAGAATATATAATTAAATTAAGTTAAATTAACAAAAACATTTGCTAAATAGCATTATAAACCTAATAAAATAATCACACAACACAGACTTTACTTGCATTTTTCTGCAAACAGTTCTTTCTACGCATTCCAATCTGGACTGATTTATAGACAGGAAGATCTTGTTCCTTTGCAAGCTGCTCGATAGCTCAGGTCTGGTTAAACTAATTAATTTCAGCTTGCTTGGCTTGCATATCTTTGCTGCAACACAAGCAGACAGCTCCACCTACTGGCTATTTTATTCAATGCACTGCTTCTCAATGCTTTTCAATAGCAGCCACATGACTGAAAAAAAAGGTTGTTATTCTGCAACGGTGCAAACTGAACCGTTGTAAACCGAGGGCCACCTGTACTTTATACACACACACACACACACTTTTGAGGGTGATATTGCTTTTTAATTTGTTGTGTCAGTTATATTTTCCTCTGTGTTTTATTTTACAGCTCAGCATTAGTTTATGGTTCTTTGTCTGAGGGTTAGTATCAACCCCCTTGAAAGAGTTAGTTAAACACATACTTACAATGTTCTAACAAATTAAATTATTTTATTATTATTACAATGTCCCTTTCAAATGTGCATTAATATATTGAAAGCACTCACAGATAATAACATTAATTTATTGGATATATGAGAGCTAAAGAGTTAAAAATAACATTCTAAGAAAGTATCTGGCTTTATCTCCCAGCAGCCCTTGATGATATGTGCACAGTTTTTTCTTTTGTACAAAGTTGTGAAATGGCATCTAACTTTATTTTGCCCATTGGATGCTGTGACCTGTGGCATTGATGAATAATAAAATATTCAAATGTTCAAATATAAAACAACATATTTACCTTTTGAAAGTATTGCTCAATCTCAGAATTATCTAACTATTGATAGTATTGGTGTAATAAGCCCATCTCATATCATCTCTAGATATCAGTAAATACAGATATAGAACTTTGAGCACATGCAGGAGGGTGGTCTTGCTCAGACATTACTCTGGGCCTAGTCGTTTCTAATGATACTTCTGCACCTGTACTTACCTGGGCAATCTGCAGTCAGTCAGCTAGCGGTTTAGTGACTCTCAGCTCTGACTCATAGCAGGCTTTGTGTGTTTGGCCACTTTATAAAGCCTCCTTCCCTGGGCTAGAGATAATTTATATTTAACCCATGCCCCAGGCTTGTTGCTTTACCTTTTCTGTGCCCCAGCCTGCTGCTGACTGAGTGAATTCACACAGCAGCATGTGTAATATGGGGCAACCCGCAGGTCTTCTTGCTGTTGTAAGTGTGACGTCACGCGCGTGATCACGTGATAACCGAGTCCGTGAGCCTCACACAGGAAGCAGTTGAGAGAGTAGTAGCAGGAAGTAATAGGATACAAGGGGTGCCGGTGGAAGTTTACTTGACACGGACTGGGCCTGGGGATTACTGGGTAGATAGCTTGGGTACGTTCAGCCGGATGCGGCCTGCCTGGAATCTGGCCGATGACATAAAAAAAATCAAAACAACATCTAAAAGCTATGTCCATTTATTTAAAACTAATATTACCGGGCAGTAACCGGAAATACCGGACAGTCCGATCAGATACCGGACACCAGGCAATCCTAGGGCCTGATGAGCTAATGATCTCCTCTCAGATCAGGACTCTTTCACTTCCCCTCTCATACCTCCTCTAACACTTATTTTAACTCACCATCCTTCCCCAACTCATATTGTATTGAAATAGTAAATACATTTTGGGCCAGATTGCAAGTGGTGTGCTCATTTCCCCCACACACACTTTCACGCTAACATCGCTGAAAGTAAACTTTTGATGTGGGCAGGTTAGCACGCGTATTACAAGTTAAAAGTAAAAAGTTAGCACAACAACTTTGGATGTGTGTGTAACATGCTGTAAGACGTGCTGTATGTGTGCTGTATGTGTAATGTGTTTGCAACATGCTGTAAGCAGTGCTGTATGCTTGCTGTATATGTAATGTGTGTGTGACATGCTGTAAGCAGTGCTGTATGCTTGCTGTATATGTAATGTGTGTGTAACATGCTGTAAGCAGTGCTGTATGCTTGCTGTATATGTAATGTGTGTGTGACATGCTGTAAGCAGTGCTGTATGCTTGCTGTATATGTAATGTGTGTGTGACATGCTGTAAGCAGTGCTGTATGCTTGCTGTATATGTAATGTGTGTGTGACGTGCTGTAAGCAGTGCTGTATGCTTGCTGTATATGTAATGTGTGTGTGACATGCTGTAAGCAGTGTTGTATGCTTGCTGTATATGTAATGTGTGTGTGACATGCTGTAAGCAGTGCTGTATGCTTGCTGTATATGTAATGTGTGTGTGACATGCTGTAAGCAGTGCTGTATGCTTGTTGTATATGTAATGTGTGTGTGTGACATGTTGTAAGCCTGTTGTATGCTTGCTGTATGTGTAATGTGTGTGTGACATTTTGTAAGCCTGTTGTATGCTTGCTGTATGTGAAATGTGTTTGTAACATGCTGTAAACAATGTTTCATGTTTGCTGTATGTGTAATTTGTGTGTGTGACATTTTGTAAGCCTGTTGTATGCTTGCTGTATGTGTAATGTGTGTGTGACATTTTGTAAGCCTGTTGTATGCTTGCTGTATGTGAAATGTGTTTGTAACATGCTGTAAACAATGTTTCATGTTTGCTGTATGTGTAATTTGTGTGTGTGACATGTTGTAAGCCTGTTGTATGCTTGCTGTATGTGTAATGTGTGAATGGCATGTTGTAAGCCTGTTGTATGCTTGCTGTATGTGTAATGTGTGAATGACATGTTGTAAGCCTGTTGAATGCTTGCTATATATGTAATGTGTGTGTGACATGCTGTAAGCAGTGCTGTATGCTTTCTATATATGTAATGTGTGTGTGATATGCTGTAAGCAGTGTTGTATGCTTTCTATATATGTAATGTGTGTGTGACATGCTGTAAGCAGTGCTGTATGTGTAATGTGTGTGTGAGATGCTGTAAGCAGTGCTGTATATGTAATGTGTGTGTGTGACATGCTGTAAGCAGTGCTGTATGCTTTCTATATATGTAATGTGTGTGTGACATGCTGTAAGCAGTGCTGTATGCTTTCTATATATGTAATGTGTGTGTGATATGCTGTAAGCAGTGCTGTATGTGTAATGTGTGTGTGACATGCTGTAAGCAGTGCTGTATATGTAATGTGTGTGTGTGACATGCTGTAAGCAGTGCTGTATGCTTTCTATATATGTAATGTGTGTGTGATATGCTGTAAGCAGTGCTGTATGCTTTCTATATATGTAATGTGTGTGTGATATGCTGTAAGCAGTGCTGTATGTGTAATGTGTGTGTGACATGCTGTAAGCAGTGCTGTATATGTAATGTGTGTGTGTGACATGCTGTAAGCAGTGCTGTATGCTTTCTATATATGTAATGTGTGTGTGATATGCTGTAAGCAGTGCTGTATGCTTTCTATATATGTGAAGTGTGTTTGACATGCTGTAAGCAGTGCTGTATGCTTTCTATATATGTAATGTGTGTGTGACATGCTGTAAGCAGTGCTGTATGCTTGCTGTATATGTAATGTGCGGTGGTTAGTGTTAGGTTTTTTTAAGGGTTTATTGGATGGGTTTATTTTTAGGTTAGGGACTTTGGGCACTAAAAGAGCTAAATGCCCATTTCAGGACAATGGGGAGCTTAGGTTTTTTAGATAGGGTTTTTATTTGGGGGGTTGGTTGTGTGGGTTGTGGGTTTTACTGTTGGGGGGGTGTTTGTATATTTATTTTTTTTACAGGTAAAAGATCTGATTTCTTTGGGGCAATGCCCTGCAAAAGGCCCTTTTAAGGGCCATTGGTAGTTTATTGTAGGCTAGGTTTTTTTCATTTTATTTTGGGGGGTCTTCTTTATTTTGATAGGGCTATTAGATTAGGTGTATTTTTTTATTTTTTTGTAACAGTAATTTTTATTTGTAGATTTAAATAATTTGACTAGGGTTAGGTTTTTAAATATGTAATCTAGTTAATTTAATTGGTAATTTAATGTAATTTTAGTATAATAGGGTAGGTTAATTAATAGTTTAATATAGTTTAATTTAAGTGTAGTATAATACAGTTGCAAGAAAAAGTATGTGAACCCTTTGGAATGATATGGATTTCTGCACAAATTGGTCATAAAATGTGATCTGATCATCATTTAAGTCACAACAATAGACAATCACAGTCTGCTTAAACTAATAACACACAAAGAATGAAATGTTGCCATGTTTTTATTGAACACACCATGTAAACATTCACAGTGCAGGTGGAAAAAGTATGTGAACCCTTGGATTTAATAACTGGTTGAACCTCCTTTGGCAGCAATAACTTCAACCAAATGTTTCCTGTAGTTGCAGATCAGACGTGCACAACGGTCAGGAGGGATTCTTAACCATTCCTCTTTACAGAACTGTTTCAGTTCAGCAATATTCTTGGGATGTCTGGTGTGAATCACTTTCTTGAGGTCATGCCACAGCATCTCAATCGGGTTGAGGTCAGGACTCTGACTGGGCCACTTCAGAAGGCGTATTTTTTCTGTTTAAGCCATTCTGTTGTTGATTTACTTCTATGCTTTGGTTCATTGTCCTGTTGCAACACCCATCTTCTGTTGAGCTTCAGCTGGTAGACAGATGGCCTTAAGTTCTCCTGCAAAATGTCTTGATAAACTTGGGAATTCATTTTTCCTTCGATGATAGCAATCCGTCCAGGCCCTGACGCAGCAAAGCAGCCCCAAACCATAATGCCCCCACCACCATACTTCACAGTTGGGATGAAGTTTTGATGTTGGTGTGCTGTGCCTCTTTTTCGCCACACATAGTGTTGTGAGTTTCTCCCAACAACTCAACTTTGGTTTCATCTGTCCACAGAATATTTTGCCAGTACTGCTGTGGAACATCATGGAGCTCTTGTGCAAACTGTAAACGTGCAGCAATGCTTTGTTTGGACAGCAGTGGCTTCCTCTGTGGTATCCTCCCATGAAATCCATTCTTGTCTAGTGTTTTACATATTGTAGATTCGCTAACAGGGATGTTAGCATTTGCCAGTGACTTTTGTAAGTCTTTAGCTGACACTCTAGGATTCTTCTTCACCTCATTGAGCAGTCTGCACTGTGCTCTTGCAGTCATCTTTACAGGACGGCCACTTCTAGGGAGAGTAGCAGCAGTGTTGAACTTTCTCCATTTATAGACAATTTGTCTTACTGTGGACTGATGAACAGCAAGGCTTTTGGAGATACTTTTATAACCCTTTCCAGCTTTATGCAAGTCAACAATTCTTAATCGTAGGTCTTCTGAGAGCTCTTTTGTGCAAGGCATCATTCACATCAGGCAATGCTTCTTGTGAAAAGCAAACCCAGAACTGGTGTGTGTTTTTTATAGGGCAGGGCAACTGTAACCAACACCTCCAATCTCATCTCATTGATTGGACTCCAGTTGGCTGACATCTCACTCCAATTAGCTCTTGGAGATGTCATTAGTCTAGGGGTTCACATACTTTTTCCACCTGCACTGTGAATGTTTACATGGTGTGTTCAATAAAAACATGGCAACATTTCATTCTTTGTGTGTTATTAGTTTAAGCAGACTGTGATTGTCTATTGTTGTGACTTAGATGATGATCAGATCACATTTTATGACCAATTTGTGCAGAAATCCATATCATTCCAAAGGGTTCACATACTTTTTCTTGCAACTGTAGTTAGTGTAGGTTAATTAATATTTTTATATAGTTTATTTAATTCTAAAGTTAGTTTAAATTTATTATAAGATATGGATGAGGTCATTTTAATGTAAAGTTAGCGGGTTGTTAGGTTTAGGGGTTAATAGCTTAATTTAGTTTATGGCGATGTGGGGGGCTGGCCGTTTAGGGGTTAATAGGTTTAGTAAGTGGTAGTGATGTGGGAGGCAAGGGGTTTAGGGGTTAATACATTTATTTAGTGGCGGTGGGGTCTGGGAGCGGTGGGATAATGGTTAATACATTTATTTAGTTGCAGAGGGGTCCGGGAGCGGCGGGATAGTGGCGGTGTTTAGTGACAAGATATAAATAAAGTTGGGAAAAAGCCGAATAGCAGTGAGATCGATGACTGCTAGTTAACAACAGTCCGCTGCTCATCGCCCTGTACTTGGTGCGTGGCTTTTTGCCGGCTTTTTTGATAAATATGGAGATCATATTCAGGTCTGCGGCCGCAATGTTAGGCGATGTTAGGTGAGCGTATTGGTGCCGGCAAATGCAGCATAGTTGACGGCTTGATAAATAGGCCTCCAAGTCTAAACACTCTTAATCTGCCGCCCCCGACATCACCGACACCAAAATGAAATTATTAACACCTAATCTGCTGCTCCCGATATCGCCGCCACTAATAAAAGTTATTACCCCTATTCCGCCACTCCCCGACATCGCCGCCACTATAATAAAGTTATTAACCCCTTTTCCCCCGCACCCCAACATCGCCAACACTATAATAAAGATATTAATCCCTATTACGCCGCCCCCGACATCGCCGCCACTAAATAAAGTTATTAACCCCTAAATCTCTGGCTTCCCACATCACTGCCACTAAATAATCCTATTAACCCCTAAACTGCCAGCTTCCCACATCGCAAAAAGCTAAACAGCTAAACAACTCCCTAACTTTAAATTAAAATTACAATGTCCCTATCCTAAAATAAATAAAAACTTACCTGTAAAATTAAAAAAAAATAACGCCTAGATTTAGAGTTTTGCGGCCAAAGGGGTGCGTTAGCTACGCGTGTTTTTTTCCCCCCGCACCTTTTAAATAACGCTGGTATTGAGAGTTCTCTGAAGGGCTGCGTTAGGCTCCAAAAAGGGAGCGTAGAGGCATATTTTTTTATTTTTTATTTTTTTTTTTTATTTCAAAATTTTTATTGATGAATAATATTCTCAATTACAAAGATAACATAGTGAATGTTTTTGGGGCACACAGGCTCCTACAGAAAATATGAACAGAAAAATTGAAACAATATCAGCATTTCAGATCGGAATGTATTCATAAAATGAAAAATGAGCGTAATATAGCTCTAATCAGAGGAGGTGGGTTAGCTGGGGTGGGGGAAGGGGCTGGGGAGAAAGGAAAGGCAATAGTGGTGTTAAAGATAGAGATTTAGTTCTTATGCAGAGGGTACATGGCGAGGGTTGTCTAGTGTGTGTTTACTCATGGTGTGGTGAGATTGCCAGTCTGCCCACACTAGTTCAAATAGTTCTGAATTATTTAGAGAGTAAAAGATAGGTTTCTCCATGTTGTAGATGTATGCCATATAATTTAAGATGCATGACCATTTTGGGGGCGTCTCGGTTTTCCATGTCTTGGCTATTGTCGCTTTAGTAGCTGTTAGCAAATAAATTGCTAGGTATGCTTGGTGCTTAGGTAGCTTAGTAATGCCTGTGTGTAAAAGGGCATTGGAAGGAGTTGTGGGAAGTGTTATACCTAATCTCCCTAGTGTACGGAAACAAGTACTCCATAAGGGTCTCAATTTAGGACATTCCCACCATATGTGTAAAGAATGTCCTTTTTTGCCGCAATTACGCCAGCATAGGGGAGATGCAGAGTCAAACATTTTGTTAAGTCTCGCAGGGGTAAGGTACCAATGTGTTAAGAGTTTGTAATAAGTTTCGAAGAGTGTAACACAGTGTAGTGCTTTTTTGGTGAGGGAGATTACATGTTGCCATGCCTGTGGGGGTAAGGTCAGATTCAGAGCCGATTCCCATTTGAGTAAGTGAGAAAGCTTATTCTCAGGGTCTGAGTTTCCTATTAAGGTGTAATGCATTGATAGTGGTCTGTGTAGTTTGTTACCTTGTTGCCAAGTCGTTTCCCAGAGTGTAAGGGGTCGGTGTGACTCAGGTCGGAATCCCCAACTGAGAAGAAAGCTCTTTAGTCTTGTATATTCAAATGTCATGTACCTGGGTAAATTGAAGCCAACCTTTGTTTCTGAGAGTGTCATGAAGCGCGGGGTTGGTGAAGTGACCCAAATGTCAGCTACTGTTTGTATTCCGATTCTTGTCCAGCCATGAGGATGAGAGTCAGGTAAGCCTCGTAGGAGACCCGTCAAGGAAGTGATAGGTGAGGGGTGCGGGGCGATGTGTGGATAATGTCTTAGCTTATCCCACATGGCGAGACATTCTCGTATTATGGTGTTACTAATGTCTGTGGTCCGTCGTAGGTGGGCAGGAATCCAAATCAAGTCGGGTAAAAATATGTGGTTTGGGAGGGAGGCTTGTTCTATGGTTTTCCATTTACTAGGGGAGTCTTTCACACCCCATTGCAAGATGTGAGTGAGCATGGCTCCTTTATAATACCTTGTTATCGATGGGGAGGCTATACCTCCTCTACTAAGGGGGCTTTGAAGAATTTTATGCTCCACTCTAGAGGGTTTGTGCTGCCATATATATTTTGTAAATTCATTCTGAAATTGGTGGAGGAGATACCCCGGGATACGGAAAGGTAGGCATCTAAATAAATAAGTAATTTTGGGTAGGAAAGACATCTTAAGGGCCGTTAATCTACCTATCCATGAAATGTAAGTGTAGTCCCATTTGTCTTTCAGAGTGTGCAGTTCGGCTAAAAGGGGCAAATAATTGTCTTTGATCATCTGAGGGATATTGTTCGATATCTTGACTCCTAAATGGGAGATGAAGTTGTTGATGCAGTGTACTCTATATTGGGTCGTTAGGGTGTCAGCTGTGTCCTGGGGAAAGCCCCAAGTAAAGATTTCTGTTTTATCTAAGTTTAATTTGTAAAGGGACATGTCTCCAAAGGAGTCTAAGATTTCCATCAGTCTCGGGAATGAGGATAGAGGGTCTGAGGAGAATATTGTGATGTCGTCAGCAAATAGTGCTATTTTGTGAATAGTGCCATGTAGGCGAACGCCATCAATTTTTTTATCTTGTCTGATTTGTTCTGCTAATGGCTCGATTGCCAGGGCAAAAAGAAGAGGTGAGAGTGGACACCCTTGTCTGGTGCCATTGGATATTGAAAAGGGGGGCGAGGCGAAGCCTAGTCCTCTGACTACTGCTGAGAGAGTAGAGTAAAGAGCCTGTATCGCTTTGATAATTTGATCTGGGAAACCAAAGATTTTTAGGACTTCCCATAGGTAGGACCACCGAACGCGGTCAAAAGCCTTCTCTGCATCTAATAAGATTACAGAGAATGGCCTATTTAGTCTGGTGGATTCAGTGCAGATGTTTAAGAGACGCCTAGTATTATCGGGTCCCTCGCGATGAGGAATGAATCCTACTTGGTCTAAGTTTATAAGTTTCGGGAGTAGTTTAGAAATGCGTGTAGCGAATAATTTGGCATAAATTTTGACATCTAAATTGATCAGGGAAATTGGCCTGTAATTGGAGCATAAAGATGGATCCTTTTGGGGTTTAGGAATAGTGATCACCGTGGCTTCTAAGAATTCCTGACTGAAACTGCCCTGTTCTCTAGCGTGATTAAAAAATCTTAAAAGTAATGGGGTTAGCTTGTTTGTGTATGTTTTGTAGAAAGCTGCTGAGTAGCCATCTGGGCCCGGAGCTTTGAAAGGTTTTAGATGTGTTATTACGTGTTTAATTTCCTTAGGGGTAAAGGGGGATGAGAGTGTTTCTTGGTCGTCAGGCAACAATGAGGGGAGATTTAAGCTGCGAAGAAAGGAGCAAATCTTATCGGCAGGGGTTAGTTTATCACTTGCATTTTTTTCTAAATTGTATAGATTTGAGTAGAATTTCTCAAAACATGTACCAATGTCTGAGGGTTTACGGTATGTCTGGTTCTCAGATTGGATCTGGTGAATTCTTGAGGTACTCGCTCTGTTTTTAAGTTTATTAGCTAGTAGTGTATCTGCTTTGTTACTCTTGTGGTAAGCAATCTGTTTCAATTTGAATAAATTAGCTTGGGTACGTTTTAGTTCTAGCTGGTTGATATGATTTTTAATCTGTATAATTTGAGCTATGGTTCTATCTGAGGGTGTGCGTCTATTGAGGAGTTCTAGTCGACGCAGTTCAATATGAGATTTAGAGAGGGGTAGGCCAGATAGTTTTTTAAGATGAGCTTGTCTTTTGATTATGAGACCTCTAAAGGTGGCCTTTGCCGCACCCCAGAGTGTGTCATCTCTAACCTGATTATTATCATTAGTTTGGCAGTAGAAGGTGATGTCTTTTCTCAGGGTTTCCTTGAATCCAGCATCCTGTAGGATGTCATGTGGGAGGCGCCATGAAGGCCTCACATTGTGTCGTTCCATTGAGCGGAGAGTTACTGAAACTAGGTCATGGTCAGACCATGGGCATAGGGAGATGTTAGAGTGTTTGACTTGGTCAAGGGTTTCTGCTGAGCAAAAAACATAGCCGAGTCTGGAGTACGTTTTATGAGGGAATGAGAAGTGAGTGTAGTCTCTGTCTCTAGCGTGAAGTGATCGCCATACATCAAAGTAGCAGAAGTGGGTAATAATTTGTCTGAACTTTTGGGAGAGTTGAGCAGAAGGGGTAGCATGTTTTGTACGGGTAGTTCTTTTTCTGTCTAGTACTGTGTCCCAAGTCATGTTAAAGTCCCCCGCTAGCAAGACTCTGCCTATTTTTATCCGGTCAACTGTGTGTAGGATCCGTTTGAGGTATCTAGGTTGATGTGAGTTAGGGGGATCGATAGAGACTAAGGTATGATCAGTATGGTCTAGCTTACATGTTAGAATGAGAAATCTAGATTGCGGGTCTTTTAGAACTTGGATTGGTTCATAGGCTATTCTTTTGTGAATTAAAATTGCTGTGCCTCTGGCTTTCTTTGAGAAAGAGGTGTGTTCAAGAACAGTGTAATCTTTAGATATTGTGCAAGGAGGGTTGTCTAATGACCAATGTGTCTCCTGAAGGAAGGCTACATCAGGGTTATGGAATTTGAGTGATCTAGCTAAGAGGCTACGTTTGTGTGGGGAGTTTAGGCCTCTTACATTATGGGTTAGTATTTTAAGGGGGGCATAGGGAGATATGGGGAGTAGATCAGGTCTTTTAATAAGAGTTAGTTTAGGTGGGGAGGGTAGGGGGAGGGGAATAGACAACAGGTAAAGTGAGAGAAAGTTAGCGAAAATAGTTCGCTATGATGGAGCCCTAGCGTGGGCTGCCTGTGGGGGGGGAGAGAAGCAAACAGAAACAGGGGTCTATGGGATGAACCCTGCTCCACAGTAATCACTGTAAATTAACTTACAATTACAGGTGTGCAATTCTTAAATTGATAAAACAACATTAAAATAATGATCAACACATAACTTAATTGTACAGACTAATAGTAAACTTTTAAACTTTAACTCAACCTCAGTTATGATCTGTTGGAGACAGGTCAAACTTCCAGGTTAAATGAAGTCCAGGTAAGTTCCATTAGAGGCCACCAGACGCGTTTTTACGGTGGATTAGTTTTAGGTTTCTTAGCTCTTTGTTCTTTAATAGACCATTCGGGAGCCGAAGCTCTCAGCTTTGGGTAGGTTGGCTGTAATGGTGGAGGTTGTTCCTGGTGTAGGCCCCATGTGGCCAAGAGAGCCATACCTTGAGGTATGGAGGTGATTGTGTGGCTCTGGTTATTTCTGGTGACCACTAGATTTGTAGGATGACCCCACCTGTACTTAATATTAGCCTTCCTGAGTGTTAGAGTAATTTGTTGGAAGGTTTTACTGTACTACAGTGTATGAGCTGAAAGGTCAGGCAGAAGCTGAATATCTTTGAATTTTTCTGGCATAGGCGGTCTTTTGAAGGCTGCTTGCATAAGTTTGTCTTTATATATGTAGCTGTGGAAGCAGACGATTACATCTCTTGGCTTGTCGGCGGGAGCAGATCGCGATCTTAAAGCTCTATGGGCTCTTTCCATTGTATCAGTGTGTCCTTCTGGGGTGCCCACGAGTACTGCAAACAGCTCCTTTAGAAAGGATTGAAGATGAGTATTCTCTACAGTTTCTGGGATGCCCCGAAACCGGATATTATTTCTGCGAGATCTGTCTTCAATGTCTGCCATTTTAAATTCAAGTTGAGTCATCTGGTCTGCTAGGGTTTCAGAATAAGTGAGCAGGTTTGACTGATCTACTGCTAGATCATCCTGTTTCCGCTCAAGTGCTTCAACCCTCTCACCAATCTCTGAAATTTCCTTTTTCAATTCCGCAGAGGAACGCTGAATTTCCTGGGTGATAGAGCGTGTCTGACTGGCCAGCATATGTTGTAGGGTAGCCTTAGTAATGTAGTGATGTGATGGCGCTTCTGAGCGCACACTGGAATGAGATTCAGCATCTATCGACTCAGGGTCGCTCATCTCCTCGTTGGTGACAAGGTTAGATTCTTTTCCCGATTGAGTAAAATGATCATAAACAGTCTTCTGAGTGTTGGTGGGGGTTTTCCCCTGTCGTCCGGACCCATGGGGCATTGTGATAAGACTGTTAGGTATATCTGTAAGTTAAAAATTAGCACCAACCTTCAATTATAGAGCACTCTTAGAATAATCTGAAAAGTATAACGCACCGTATAGCAAAGTTTACTAGTTCTGATATGTATTTCTAGACTGCGGAGCAGGGATCAACATCACCTTCTATATTTATGACATTTTGTTACAGCATCACATAATAGATAGAAATTGAACCTCTCGGTCCCAACATACAAGTTCAAGTAAGTAAATCCCTGGCACCTCAGGGAGTAGTGGGATACGACTGTGTAGAAGGGAAAAAGGAGAAGGGAAGTGACCAGCCCAGACTGACTGGACCGGAAAGGGAGAGGTGCCAGAGAAAGTTAACAATCAGTGCAGCTCAACAGAATACTGAGTGGAGGTGAATAAAATACCCTCCTATTAAGTCATTAAGCTGTTAAGTCAGGAGTATAGGTGAAGGTGGTGTTCTTCGGGGTACAAAATTTCAGAAGATGTGTTTCAGTGATGGAAGTGCAATGTGGGAAGACCAGGTTATGTGTAGTGATTGTGCGTGCTGTAACGTGTCAGTGTGTGTAAGGCTAGGGGAGTGTGCCAATATATTTGTCTATGTGTATGGACCCCGGGAAGTAAATGTTAATTTCACTGCTTAGTAGCTTTGGGTAAATATGTGGGCTAGGTTGGGACTCAAAAACCTTTAGTGAGAGAACAGTACTTTTTAACCTATCTGTTAGCGTATCACATACATGGAAAGTTGCACCAACACTTAATATTATAATACGCTGATAAACCTGTGGGAAAAAGGCGTATAATTAAGGCAGCAATATAAAAGCACACTCCACCTCAGGTTATGAGCCTGAGGACAATGAAGCTGTCGCAGCAGCTGGTATAAATGAAAAAGAGACTAGTATGAAAATGTCTCAAAAGCAGGGTCTGTGAAAAATCCCACTACACAAGAAAATAGAAAGGTTGTGTGAAATATCAAAGGGTTCTTTGTAGACACTTTGTTGCAAAATGTGGCTGTAGAGCCCAGCTCTCAGGCTCTAAAGGTATGAATATATCTCAACCACCTAGGCCCCAGTTAGGAAGGTAAAGCAAGGTTAAGTAGCCCTCTCTAGTGCTGAAGATACTTGACCTACTATATATAGCCACTGCAGGATTTGTTGTAGGTCCCAGGCAGGATGGGGTCAGTGATCAGTCCCAGAAAGTTGGGGCTGCTTCTCCAGATGGGGTATATCCTATATGTGTGGTCCGAGTTACTTAGGTAGTTCCGTGGTGTTAGCCTCTTACTGTGGTTTGTTCCTACTAACTATGCTTCAGGCGTATAACTAAGTTCACCTCTTAATATCCAGTTAAGTAGGGGAATGAAGAGGTTTTATCTGTAAGGGCCTGAGTGTCAGTCTATGCAGGGCTCAAAAGTTAGCGGTGTGCTGTTTATTCCCCTGGGTCTGAGAGAACTGAATAGAAAGTCAGATATCCTGACAGGTTCTTACCCGGTTCTGGGAGCTGAAGATCTAGTTGAACTGTTCTCTAACTGAATGCCGTCTCAGGTCCGGGGTAGAAGCAAGAGGCCTCTTATTACCAATGGCCATATAGGCCTCAGCTGCTCAGTATAGGGCTCCTCAAGATCTCGTAGAGGCATATTTACCGCCACTTCAACTCTCAATACCAGCGTTGCTTACGGTAGCGGCTAGCTGGAAAAACGTGCTCGTGCACGATTCCCCCATAGGAAACAATGGGGCAGTTTGGGATGAAAAAAAAACTAACACCTGCAAAAAAGCAGCGTTAAGCTCCCAACGCAGCCCCATTGTTTCCTATGGGGAAACACTTTCTAAGTCTGCACCTAACACCCTAACATGAATGTATGAACAAAGTCAAATTCAGGGAATTAGCTGTGGGGAAGAGTAAAATTTGGCGTAGTGTGCTAGCACCAATAGTGTGCTCATAAACTGTAAAGGTATGATCAATTGACAGTTATGCAGTGCTCTCTTGAAGTAATCCTGAGCACATAAGTACATATAAATAGGAGGAGTGGGGTTCCGTCTGTTCCCTTATCAGACCGGTGCCCCTTAACCACTATCTCACCGCCGGTACAGAGGTATATATATATGCATGCAAAAGTTCACAGCGTGGTTAGCTAGATAGAGCACTGTGGGATAAGAAGCAAATTTGTACCTTTGATCCTGCTGTTACCCACCGGAGATCATCCTCTGTCCGCTATTTACTGCTTACTGCCGTGTGACTTGTGTCTCCACTGGTGAATAATGCCGTGTAGCTCCCAGGGCAGCTTCCTCTCCGAGTGCGGTGTGTGTGTCGCCTCCTTGCCAAACGTCCCTGACAACGAGCAGGCTGTGCGGTCAGGTATTGCGCTCACTTCCTGCCTGTGCTCACTCCAGGCGGCCAATAGAAACAATGTGAAAGTGATTGAGGAGCACAGGTGAGAATGAGTTGCAACAAAAAGGTTTATTTGAAACGGCTTGCAATGTTACAACGCAAATGAGTGAAACAGAAAACAAACAGTGTGAGGGGAGAAAAACATGCTCCCCGGGGCTAATACATGACAAACAGAATCTACTGTTAGAAAGCAGACTACAAAAAAGACAGGTATACGCGTTTCAGCAGAATGCCTTACTCATTACCTGGTTAAAAGTAAATGTGTGTGCTCTTTAAAAAGACTAGTAGGCTGCTTCCTATTGGTTACTAGGGACCCACCCCCTTGTTGCTAGGTGTAAACAACAAACCAATTACGAAGTTCTGTAGATACACAGAAAATCACTACCAGTGTTAACATTGAAACTCCTAGAGTATTATGTGATAATCTGAAGAACAAACAAACTAACAAACTTATCATTACTGCATAAATTAAATAAAGGGGCACCAATTTATCCAAGTTATTTCAACTATCTGGGTAAGGGTGACCTAATGCAGGAAAATACAGATGAGGGTTTGTAATCTAACTATGTCATGTGTTTCATGGGTAATATGCAGTTCATCATTTTTTCTCTTTGATTTAAAGTGGAACTTCTGCTTCCATACACTCTGAAACATAATACAGAAAATTATATGAGAATAGTTATTCAAGACATTATACAGATTATCATTTGAATTCTAAATTCTAAATATTTTGAATGCACAGACGGTAAACAACACTAATTAGTCCTAGATAATGTTCCTGGAAGGGAAGGTAAAATTTAGGTTATTCCAGTGTGAACAAGTATCCACTAGCAAAATAATGGTATTGCATCAATAGCAATTGTTGTCTAGATAACCTTGCTAATGGAGGTTTACCGGGAACAGGGGCCAAGAGGATGGTGAGAATACGTGGGCAGTAAGCTATAGTTCCACTTACGTAAAGCTAACCCGAGATGTTGCTTACTCGGTTTTGGATGAAGAGGCATAGAGAGGTGAGCAGGACCTCGGGCTGGGAGAGAAATAAGTAACAACAGGGGAGAATAAATTCTCACCAAAAGTTTATTAGGTCATATTCAGAATTGAGACCTTCAGGAACTCTTGTCCTGAGTTTGAAAATCCAAAATACTTCTCTCTCCCCCAGCCTTCGGTCCCTATCTTGTCCCCTCTTCAGTGGGGGGACCTTTTCTATGACGGTCCAAGAGAAGTTAGAGGTATCTTTAGCATGTATACCTGCAAAATGTTGTACCAGAGGGGTGGATAATACTCCCGCCCTAATATCTGCTAAGTGTTCTTTTATTCGGACCCTGACTTCCCTGGTCGTGAGACCCACATATTGAAGTGAACAATTCCTACAGCTAATGAGATATATCACATAGGTGGATCTACAATTTAGACATGTGTCTATTTCAAAAGCTTGGCCAGTTGTTAGTGAATTGAACTGATTTCCTGTTGTCACTTTCTCGCATGCCACGCAAGTTCGATGGTGGCAGCGGAAAGTGCCCTTACAGCTCAACCATGATGACACATTTTGGCCTTGTGTTTTCAATCTAGTAGGTGCTATTAGGTTGCCTATGGTTTTATTCTTCTTATAGGATACTCTCAAGCCTCTCTCTACTACCTCCTTCAATCTGTCATCAGCAGACAGCATGCAGAAGTTTCTCTTGATGATTTGACAAATATCATCATATTGTTTAGAGTATTCTGTTAGGAAAATGATCTTGTCATCTGTCCTTTGTTGCGGACTCAGTCTTTCCCTCGAAGCCCTAGATGGTCCAAGGAGTTTGTCCCTAGGTATACTCTCTACAATTTTCCTAGCCTTGGAGATGACCGAATCCCTATAGCCTCTCTCCCTAAGCCTTCTCTCTAGGTCATCCGCCTGTTTATTGTAAACTGCTGCATCGCTGCAGTTTCTCTTCAGGCGGATGAACTGTCCCTTTGCAACCCCCTTGAATACTCCTTGCGGGTGACAACTTTTTGCATGTAAAAGGGAATTTCCCGAGATTGGCTTCCGATAGGTTTCTGAGGCTATTGTCTGTCCTGGCTCACCTACCAATGTTACATCTAGAAAGTTGATACTCCTACTTTGTACTTCATGGGTAAAGTGGATTCCCATGGCGTCATCATCAAGGCTGTCCAAAAAGATCTGTAGGTCAGACCTATTGCCCCTCCATATGAACAAGAGGTCATCTATAAAACGGCCATACCAAATAATACATCCTTTGTGGGGATTGCCATCTCCAAAGACGTGGGACAGCTCCCACCAACCCATGAATAGGTTGGCATATGAGGGGGCAAACTTTGCCCCCATCGCTGTCCCACGCCTTTGGAGAAAGAAATCCCCTCCAAATTCAAAATAATTGTGGCTCAATAAAAAATGTGTTACCTCTACTACATAGTCCACAAAGGCAGAGTCTGACCCCCAGTATCTTTCCATAAAGAAGCGAATGGCCTCCAATCCCCTCTCATGTGGAATGGAGGTATAGAGTGACCTTACGTCAGCTGTTACCCATAAGACACCTAGCAACAAGGGGGTGGGTCCCTAGTAACCAATAGGAAGCAGCCTACTAGTCTTTTTAAAGAGCACACACATTTACTTTTAACCAGGTAATGAGTAAGGCATTCTGCTGAAACGCGTATACCTGTCTTTTTTGTAGTCTGCTTTCTAACAGTAGATTCTGTTTGTCATGTATTAGCCCCGGGGAGCATGTTTTTCTCCCCTCACACTGTTTGTTTTCTGTTTCACTCATTTGCGTTGTAACATTGCAAGCCGTTTCAAATAAACCTTTTTGTTGCAACTCATTCTCACCTGTGCTCCTCAATCACTTTCACATTGTTTCTATTGGCCGCCTGGAGTGAGCACAGGCAGGAAGTGAGCGCAATACCTGACCGCACAGCCTGCTCGTTGTCAGGGACGTTTGGCAAGGAGGCGACACACACACCGCACTCGGAGAGGAAGCTGCTCTGGGAGCTACACGGCATTATTCACCAGTGGAGACACAAGTCACACGGCAGTAAGCAGTAAATAGCGGACAGAGGATGATCTCCGGTGGGAAACAGCAGGATCAAAGGTACAAATTTGCTTCTTATCCCACAGTGCTCTATCTAGCTAACCACGCTGTGAACTTTTGCATGCATATATATATACCTCTGTACCGGCGGTGAGATAGTGGTTAAGGGGCACCGGTCTGATAAGGGAACAGACGGAACCCCACTCCTCCTATTTATATGTACTTATGTGCTCAGGATTACTTCAAGAGAGCACTGCATAACTGTCAATTGATCATACCTTTACAGTTTATGAGCACACTATTGGTGCTAGCACACTACGCCAAATTTTACTCTTCCCCACAGCTAATTCCCTGAATTTGACTTTGTTCATACATTGATTGAAGGGTCTGGGCCGGGCCCTGGGGAAGAGTGACCACATTCTCTGCATATTTTTTTTCGAAACACTATTTTTGAGTCATTATTTTTCAAATAATAACAGTGCTGTAACGGTCAGGCATGAGTGAGGGGGCTAATAATGATGAAACTCCAAAGTTATTATTCTCTCTAAGAAATGCACAGGAAAGAGATACGATCCAAGGGGATTATAATAAAGTTTTTTCGACTGATAAATCTCATTATAGCTTAGCTGCTCTGTTTGAGGAACTGGAGTTCCTTTTATTAAAAGAGAACAAATTGAGTTGGGACATAAAAACCCTGATAAAATATCAAGAACTGGGTATTATACCTAGGGGGTTACGTCTGAACAAGTTCCCCACATTCGTAACGGATGATAAGGTATTCATTGAGCTCTGGAATGGCCATTTGACCACTTGCTCACTCAAATTAATGGACTTAATATGTGAGTTCAAGAGGAAATCATTGGATGAACTAGCAACCAAAATAAAGGAAATCCAAAGGGAACTCAATAACAGAAGCAAGGAGGCAAGCTATATTAAGTTTGATACGACACTACAACAAGTGATAGCGGAGGCTAAAACCTTACTTCTAGAAGTGAAACACAATAAATACCTGCGTGATCAATCAGATTATGATTTGAACCGGGTATATATTTGGAACAAGAGGGATAGGTACCTTTTGAAAAAGGACCATAATAAAAATTCTTACTTTCCAAACCAACAGAGGGGAAGGAACAAGCAAAGGCGAAACAGAGGAAGAAGGGTCAATTTCTATGAGAGTGAGGGGGAGTCATATGACAAGGGTTCTGGATCTGGTGGGGAAGAGCTACCACCAAGGGAACAGGTAACAAGACCCAAAGAGAGCACAATAGCAACGGCGCTCCCACCACCTATACTCAAGACCCATACAGTCCAGTCACATTCACACTACAGAGAAGAACAAGAATGTGTAGGAGCAACCTCAAGGGATACCAGAGAGACGGAAAATGCCCAATTGGAACAGGTTTTTCGGGCCCCCCAAAGAACACCAGACGGGGGGGGAGGAGAAAGAATGGAACCAAGTGTCCAGTTCAAAGAGCAGAGGAGATACCCCCAGAGGAAGGGCCGACGAAGGGGCAACTACAGAATGTTCTGAATCTGTCAGACCAGGTACTAAACAAGTACGAATTAGAGGTACTCAGTCTGGGACTATCATTCACACCAGACGTGGACTTTGATCTATTTAGAACTTTGCTTGATGTGAACAAGTTAATAAGGAAGTTAACATTAAAAAAGTTCTACCACTCCCAACAGGCTGGAGATTGTGAGAGTCCCGAATCCATTCCTACATTTAGGCCTCCTGAAATCAGGGGGGATGGGGATGGAGGGGACCTTGAGTTTCAGGAGTATTGTGATATTAGAGCCCTGGAAACATTGGGGGCAACAGGGGGTGATCACACTACTGGGATGTCCATTCGAGCACCATCCTTCAAATGTAAGTCAACTTTTTATCCCCTACATAACAGGGGATCAATTCTTGAGAAATTCCAGCAAAGGGTAGAGCAAGACCTCACCAGGTTATATTATAGCTCCACAAGAGGCCAAAAACGGAACATTTCTGTTAACCACAAGAAAGCGCTGGATAGCTTGGCTAACAATGCTAATATTGTGGTGAGGGCCGCGGATAAGGGGGGTACTATAGTAGTACTTGGTATAAAGGAGTTTAAGGATGAGGCTTATAGACAACTGAGGAATCAGGATGATTATGCCACTCTGGCAGGTGACCCTACAAGGCTCTATCGGCGGCAGTTGGCCTCCCTTGTCGATAATGGAGTAGAGATGGGCATTATTGATGACAATACAAGGGATTACCTGTTGGTGTCCAACCCAGCAATACCTACCTTCAATCACTTGCCCAAAGTACACAAGTCTGTCCAGAATGTGCAGGGGAGGCCAATTGTAAGTGGAATTGGCTCCCTCCTGGAGCACCTGTCAGAGTGGCTTGATCAGGTGCTACAACCAATGGTGAGCTCACTCTGGAGCTTCCTTTCAGACACTAAGCATGTCCTCAATCTCCTCTCACGTGTGAAGTGGGCTGAAGATTTCTTATGGGTAACAGCTGACGTAAGGTCACTCTATACCTCCATTCCACATGAGAGGGGATTGGAGGCCATTCGCTTCTTTATGGAAAGATACTGGGGGTCAGACTCTGCCTTTGTGGACTATGTAGTAGAGGTAACACATTTTTTATTGAGCCACAATTATTTTGAATTTGGAGGGGATTTCTTTCTCCAAAGGCGTGGGACAGCGATGGGGGCAAAGTTTGCCCCCTCATATGCCAACCTATTCATGGGTTGGTGGGAGCTGTCCCACGTCTTTGGAGATGGCAATCCCCACAAAGGATGTATTATTTGGTATGGCCGTTTTATAGATGACCTCTTGTTCATATGGAGGGGCAATAGGTCTGACCTACAGATCTTTTTGGACAGCCTTGATGATGACGCCATGGGAATCCACTTTACCCATGAAGTACAAAGTAGGAGTATCAACTTTCTAGATGTAACATTGGTAGGTGAGCCAGGACAGACAATAGCCTCAGAAACCTATCGGAAGCCAATCTCGAGAAATTCCCTTTTACATGCAAAAAGTTGTCACCCGCAAGGAGTATTCAAGGGGGTTGCAAAGGGACAGTTCATCCGCCTGAAGAGAAACTGCAGCGATGCAGCAGTTTACAATAAACAGGCGGATGACCTAGAGAGAAGGCTTAGGGAGAGAGGCTATAGGGATTCGGTCATCTCCAAGGCTAGGAAAATTGTAGAGAGTATACCTAGGGACAAACTCCTTGGACCATCTAGGGCTTCGAGGGAAAGACTGAGTCCGCAACAAAGGACAGATGACAAGATCATTTTCCTAACAGAATACTCTAAACAATATGATGATATTTGTCAAATCATCAAGAGAAACTTCTGCATGCTGTCTGCTGATGACAGATTGAAGGAGGTAGTAGAGAGAGGCTTGAGAGTATCCTATAAGAAGAATAAAACCATAGGCAACCTAATAGCACCTACTAGATTGAAAACACAAGGCCAAAATGTGTCATCATGGTTGAGCTGTAAGGGCACTTTCCGCTGCCACCATCGAACTTGCGTGGCATGCGAGAAAGTGACAACAGGAAATCAGTTCAATTCACTAACAACTGGCCAAGCTTTTGAAATAGACACATGTCTAAATTGTAGATCCACCTATGTGATATATCTCATTAGCTGTAGGAATTGTTCACTTCAATATGTGGGTCTCACGACCAGGGAAGTCAGGGTCCGAATAAAAGAACACTTAGCAGATATTAGGGCGGGAGTATTATCCACCCCTCTGGTACAACATTTTGCAGGTATACATGCTAAAGATACCTCTAACTTCTCTTGGACCGTCATAGAAAAGGTCCCCCCACTGAAGAGGGGACAAGATAGGGACCGAAGGCTGGGGGAGAGAGAAGTATTTTGGATTTTCAAACTCAGGACAAGAGTTCCTGAAGGTCTCAATTCTGAATATGACCTAATAAACTTTTGGTGAGAATTTATTCTCCCCTGTTGTTACTTATTTCTCTCCCAGCCCGAGGTCCTGCTCACCTCTCTATGCCTCTTCATCCAAAACCGAGTAAGCAACATCTCGGGTTAGCTTTACGTAAGTGGAACTATAGCTTACTGCCCACGTATTCTCACCATCCTCTTGGCCCCTGTTCCCGGTAAACCTCCATTAGCAAGGTTATCTAGACAACAATTGCTATTGATGCAATACCATTATTTTGCTAGTGGATACTTGTTCACACTGGAATAACCTAAATTTTACCTTCCCTTCCAGGAACATTATCTAGGACTAATTAGTGTTGTTTACCGTCTGTGCATTCAAAATATTTAGAATTTAGAATTCAAATGATAATCTGTATAATGTCTTGAATAACTATTCTCATATAATTTTCTGTATTATGTTTCAGAGTGTATGGAAGCAGAAGTTCCACTTTAAATCAAAGAGAAAAAATGATGAACTGCATATTACCCATGAAACACATGACATAGTTAGATTACAAACCCTCATCTGTATTTTCCTGCATTAGGTCACCCTTACCCAGATAGTTGAAATAACTTGGATAAATTGGTGCCCCTTTATTTAATTTATGCAGTAATGATAAGTTTGTTAGTTTGTTTGTTCTTCAGATTATCACATAATACTCTAGGAGTTTCAATGTTAACACTGGTAGTGATTTTCTGTGTATCTACAGAACTTCGTAATTGGTTTGTTGTTTACACCTAGCAACAAGGGGGTGGGTCCCTAGTAACCAATAGGAAGCAGCCTACTAGTCTTTTTAAAGAGCACACACATTTACTTTTAACCAGGTAATGAGTAAGGCATTCTGCTGAAACGCGTATACCTGTCTTTTTTGTAGTCTGCTTTCTAACAGTAGATTCTGTTTGTCATGT
Source organism: Bombina bombina (assembly GCF_027579735.1). Classification (NCBI taxonomy): domain Eukaryota; kingdom Metazoa; phylum Chordata; class Amphibia; order Anura; family Bombinatoridae; genus Bombina; species Bombina bombina. The sequence goes on from NC_069501.1 coordinate 89,825,506, forward strand.
ATTAGCCCCGGGGAGCATGTTTTTCTCCCCTCACACTGTTTGTTTTCTGTTTCACTCATTTGCGTTGTAACATTGCAAGCCGTTTCAAATAAACCTTTTTGTTGCAACTCATTCTCACCTGTGCTCCTCAATCACTTTCACATTGACCCTAACATGAACCCTGAGTCTAAACACCCCTAATCTTACACATATTAACCTCTAATCTGCCGCCCCCGCTATCGCTGACCCCTGCATTTTTTATTAACCCCTAATCTGCCGCTCCGTACACCGCTGCAACCTACATTATACCTATTTACCCCTAATCTGCTGCCCACAACATCGCCGACACATATATTATATTTATTAACCCCTAATCTTCCCCCCCAATGTAATAAATTAAATATTATTAACTAAAGTATTCCTATTTAAAGCTAAATACTTACCTGTAAAATAAACCCTAATATAGCTACAATATAATGAATAATTATATTGTAGCTATTTTAGGATTTATATTTATTTTACAGGCAACTTTGTATTTATTTTAAATAGGTACAATAGCTATTAAATAGTTATTAACTATTTAATAGCTACCTAGTTAAAATAATTACAAAATTACCTGTAAAATAAATCCTAACCTAAGTTACAATTAAACCTAACACTACACTATCAATAAATAAATTAAATCAATTAACTACAAGTACCTACATATAATTAAACAAACACTAAATTACAAAAAATAAAAAAGATTACAAGAATTTTAAGCTAATTACACCTACTCTAAGCCCCCTAATAAAATAACAAAGCCCCCCAAAATAAAAAAATTCCCTACCCTAATCTAAATTAAAATAGTTAACAGCTCTATTACCTTACCAGCCCTTAAAAGGGCTTTTTGCGGGGCATGCCCCAAATAAATCATCTCTTTTGCCTGTAAAAAAACACAATACCACCCCCCAACATTACAACCCACCACCCACATACTCCAACTCTATCCCAAACCCCCCTTAAATAAACCTAACACTACCCCCCTGAAGATCTCCCTACCTTGAGTCGTCTTCACTCAGCCGAGCAGCGATGGACCAAAAGAGTACATCCGGACCAGCAAACATCTTCATCCAAGCGGCATCTTCTATCTTCATCCATCCGACGAGGAGCGGCTCCATCTTCAAGACCTCCGGCGCAGAACATCCTCTTCTACCGACGACTACTGACGAATGAAGGTTCCTTTAAATGACGTCATCCAAGATGGCGTTCCTCAAATTCCAATTGGCTGATAGGATTCTATCAGCCAATCGGAATTAAGGTAGGAAAAATCGGATTGGCTGATTGAATCAGCCAATCAGATTCAAGTTCAATCGGATTGGCTGATCCAATCAGCCAATCAGATTGAGCTCGCATTCTATTGGCTGTTCCGGAGCGGCAGATTAGGTGGTTAATAATTTTATTTTAGTGTTTGCAATGCGGGAGGGCCTCAGTTTAGGGGTTAATAGGTAGTTTTTGGGTGTTAGTGTACTTTTTAGCACTTTAGTTATGAGTTTTATGTTAAGGCGTTGTAGCATAAAACTCATAACTACTGACTTTAGAATGCGTTACGAATCTTGGCAGCATAGGCTGTACCGCTCAATTTTTGGCCTCCCAGACAGACTCGTAATACTGGCGCTATGGAAGTCCCATTGAAAAAAAAAAATCACGCAAATTGCGTCAGTTAATTTGTGTTAAGGCCAATAAAGTGTGCGGTGCCCCTAAACCTGCAAGACTCGTAATACCAGTGGTGATACTAACAACATCCCACCCTCCCAGAACGACAACATCTACAACAGCCTTGAGCTCTAGAACTCACCACTCACCGCCGACCCACCCACCACCACCTCACCCAAACCCACCATCCGCCACCGTCTATGGACTACCTGGAACCCCCTCACCACGGAGGACACACTCAGAATCATGAAATCTATCCACTCCAGAGCACCCTCAGACCTATGCCCGCACCACATTTTCAACAAAGCGGGTTTTACCCTCGCCCACGAACTCTGCCTCACCATAAACTGCTCCATCAAAACTGGAACCTTCCCTGAAGACTGGAAGCATGCAGAGCTGAAACCCCTGCTGAAGAAACCCACAGATGACCCCATAGATCCTAAAAACTACCACCCCATCTCTCTACTCCCCTTTCCAGCCAAAGTAATTGAGAAGGCCATCAACACACAACTTGTTGACCACATCGAGACTAACCACATCTTGGACCCCTCCCAATCCAGTTTCAGGAACAATGACAGCACCAAGACCGCCCTCCTCACTGCCACAGACGACATCCGTGCCCTGCTCGACCAAGGAGAGACTGCCGCCCTCATCCTTCTAGACCTCTCAGACGCATTCGACACTGTAGCCCACAGCACCCTCCTCACGTGCCTACACGATGCTGGCATCCGCAATAAGGCCCTGGAATGGATCACCTCCTTCCTCAGCGGCAGAACCCAGAAAGTCAGACTCCCACCCTTCTCCTCCAATCCCACAGCAATCAGCTGCAGCGTACCCCAAGGCTCTTCTCTTATCCCCACCCTCTTCAACATCTACATGGCCCCCCTCGCTGCCATTGTCCGACAACACAACCTCAACATCGTCTCCTATGCCGACGACACCCAGTTAATCATCTCACTCACCCGAGACCCCGCCACCGCAATCGCCACCTGGATGAACAACAACCGTCTCAAACTCAACACTGACAAGACCGAATTCCTCCTCCTCGGACCCACCAAATCTGCATGGGATGACTCTTGGTGGCCCACAGCCCTCGGACACCCTCCAACTCCAACACACCACACACAAAATCTAGTCGTCATCCTCGACTCATCACTTTCCATGGACCGCCAAGTCAACGCCGTCTCTTCGACTTGTTTTCACAACGCTGCTTTTTCACTCATACCGCAAAACTCATAATTTAGCCGTAAATTATCCAAAATAAAAACAATTACACCTACTCTAACAGCCCTATAAAAATAAAAAAGCCCCTCAAAATAAATAAAAACCCTAGCCTACAATAAACAACCAATAACCCTTAAAACGGCTTTTGTAGGGCATTGCCCTAAAGAAATCAGCTCTTCTACCTGTAAAAAATACAAAGACCCTCAACAGTAAAACCCACCACCCAACTAACCCCTGAAAGTAAAAAACCTAACTCTAACAAAAACAGAAGCTACCCATTGCCCTGAAAAGGGCATTTGTATTGGCATTGCCCTTAAAAGGGCATTTAGCTCTTTTGCATTGCCCTGAAAAAGGCATTTAGCTCTTTTAAAAAGCCCAAACCCTAATCTAAAAAAAAAACCACCCATAAAAACCAACACTAATCCTCAACGTTCCACTTACAATTTCTGAAATCCGGACATCCAGACGGCGAAGTCTTAATCCAGGTGGCGAGGTCTTCATCCACCCAGGCGGCATCTTCTATCGTCTTCTATCTTCATTCAGGCTGCGGTTAATAGGGGTTTATAACTTTATTATAGTGGTGGCAATGTCGGGGTGCGGCAGAATATAGGTTAAAAACTTTTATTAGTGGCGGCAATGTCAGGAGCGGCAGATTAGGGGCTAATTAGTTTAATTTAGTGTTTGCAATGCGGGAGGGCAGCGGAATAGGGGTTAATAGGTAGTTTATGGATGTTAGTGTACTTTGTTACATTTTAATTATGAGTTTTGTGTAACAGTTTTGTTGCGCAAAACTCATAACTACTGGTCTTAGATATTTTTTGAGTGCAGGATTGACGTTGCGTTACAGGCTAAAATGCTTGCGGTATAGCTATACCGACACGACTCGTAAAAGCTGGGTTATGTTTTTTGCGTTTATACGCTGAAATTGCCATTTTTTCAGAGTTAGAACCGTTACGCAAAACTTGTAATCTAGGTGTTGGTCTTTTCTCTTTCTCATTTAGACAGTGGTTATTCAGATGAATTAGAAAGGCTTAGAAAACAAAGCTTCAAATGTGTAAGATATTTTCTCATAGCAAAATCCTATAGATAGGAATTGGACCACTATAAGATGTCAAAACCTTTTACTGCTGCCGTCCATACAATCACTTTAAGTCTAGAGACTATAAATTTACTCTACATGTGACTCATTTTGATTTCAATTCTGTTTGTTATTCCAGTTAACAAAAATGCTGACAAAAACATCACTGCAATCCTTTTGGATAGTATATTAGCTTGTGTGGATAAGCATACTAGAGGTCTGAAATTCACAGATAGTACCTTAACGTTTGTGCTGGTTATGCACAGTCAGTACATCTGCTAAAGTAAAATCACATTTTTAACTTTTTTTTTTAAGTTTTAAAAATATCTCAGACCTGTTTAAATTGGATGCATAGATAGATAGATAGATAGATAGATAGATAGATAGACAGACAGATAGATAGATAGATAGATAGATAGTTAGATAGATAGATAGATAGATAGATAGATAGACATCTGATAATATCCCGCCATGTATTGGCCATTTTTTGTGGAGATGTCTGTGAATTAATAGGTGCATTATATCATAAAAAGGTACAAATATTTTAATGATATACAGAAAACTAATGAATAACTAATTAACATATTGTAGGAATACTAATATTGTTCAAACCCTTTATGAAAAACACATTTACAAAAGTTTTTTCTTTGACAATTTAAGATAATCATTTAAAACTTTCTGTGATACCTTCGATTGAGATCTGATACCTTGTCTAAGAATCACTCCTTTTCCAAATATTAATATGAACCCTCTACAGTAAATTATGTAAAATTTCCACACTTTAAAAGATAGGCACCAGAAAAACATAAATCTGTGAGTGTTGGTTTCCACACAAAAAAAACTGTTTCCGTGAGGGAAGGTGGGAAAATAGTATGTTACAACAAAACACATATCTTCCCACACATAAACATAAATGATCATATTTAGATAAACACAAAATCCTACAAATGTGTGATTACATAGATGCACACAAATATGACACATATGTAAAATGCAATCACACATCTACATACCAGGGGATCTAGGACAGAAATTGGGGACACACATTTACTTATTCTACAAAACTCCTGTACCAGCAAGCTGGAGTCAGGTAAACCAGTAGGTGAAGTTACAGGTCTTCTGTGGTTAGGTTAGGGTGGGTGGAGGCAAAGTCTCAGGTGCTGTGTAGACAGAGTTGTCAACTCCAAGGTAAGTGACAGGAAAAGACCACAGCTGGTAGCTGGTTTACTCTCCCCCTGAGTGTGTCCACAAAATGAACAGCATCCTAAAATGTTGAGATGCCTTTGAACCCCCATAGAACTTTCACTGATACTTACCTTTCAACATTTTCTGGAGGCTCTCCTGAGTGAAGAAACATGTGGGCAGTGCCCACCAGCAATTCGTGGCTCTGAAATCCTGATAGAAGCATAGGCATATCAAACAATATTAGGGTGTGTGGTATTGCCCCCACAATACATAGAGAAACTTGAGACCCCATATTGAAATGCAACAATCAAGTCAAGCTTTAAATGCCATATAATGCTTGTCCAAACCATTTTTAACCTAGTACAGAGAGGTGGAAATTTAGGGAAGCTCTGTGATCTGTGATTACTTTCACTTCAGCTTTTAGACAATGCAGTTGTGTATCCCTCTGTAAGCTATTTCTCATTTTGTGTACTGTTATTTATATTTTGTGCTGGAAAAAGCTTTGTATGCAAAATCAGATATTTTCTTGCAGTGCACTGCATCACAATGCAACTACACAGTAGTGCTTTTTTTTTTACTCTGAGGATCAGGGATTTATTTTTTCTATAATTTATTAGTGCTAAAGCGTTGTAGCATTGTATGTATGTGTGTGTGTGTATATATATATATATATATATATATACTGTATATAATAATAATAATAATAATAATAATAATAATAATAATAATAATAAAAAATAGTTTTTTTTCCCTATGTGAAGAACATAGGAATGTAAAATATGCGTAATGCGCATCAGGGTTTACATATCAGGAAGACTTTAAAAACAAAATTGATCAGTGTTGATTGGTTCCCCAAGTGAGGGGGAGGAAGAGGGTAGCAAAAAAAAAAAAAAAAAAAGGGAAGAAAGAAAGTAGGGAAGAAGGGAAGAGAAGGCAGAATTGTATTTTCCTATTTCATTTGTCTCTGTGTAGCCAAGTGTCCCAAATGTTCCAGTAGAAGTCTAATTTATCCAAACTCATATAATAACTTCTCTCCATTGTACCAAAATAGTCTATTATGCTTTCAATAGAGGGGGGGAGACAACTGCTTCCAATTTCTCACTATGAAAATTTTTGGGGATTAACTCCTTAATTATTATATAATGAAATTATTTGTTTCCAACACATATCTAGCTTGGGACAGTTCCACCATATGTGCAAATCTGACCCTCGTTCTCCACATATCCTCCAACATTCAGAAGATTGGGTTGGACTCATTTGTGAAAATTTTAGAAGTGTGTAGCGCCAGCGTAAGATAGATAACTTTCAAGTACAATTTAAGGGATGTGTGGAGAACGAGGGTTAGATTTGCACATGTGGTAGAACTGTCCCAAGCTAGATACTGTATGTGTTGGAAACAAATATTTGCATTATGTAATAATTAAGGAGTTAATCCCCAAAAATTTTCATAGTGAGAAATTGGAAGCAGTTGTCTCCCCCTCTATTGAAAGTATAATAGATTATTTTGGTAAAATGGAGAGAAGTTATTATCAGAGTTTGGATAAATTAGACTTCTACTGGAACATTTGGGACACTTGGTCACACAGATACGAATGAAATAGGAAAATACAATTCTTTCCTTCTTTCTTCTCTTTTTTTTTTTGCTACCCTCTTTCTCCCCCTCACCTGGGGAAACAATCAACACTGATCAATGCAATGTTTATACATGAATGGAATGTGGACTATGTATTGGTGTTAGTCTCAAATTAAAATTCTCAGTTGAGCAATTTCATTTTTGTTTAATAAGATATTCACACAATTGTTAGAGTATAATAATTGTATTTGTCCATTTTATTTTTAAAGTCTTCCTGATATGTAACCCCCCACTGCGCATTACGCATATTTTACATTCCTATGTACTTCACAAAGGAAAAAAAACCTTTTTATTATTATTATTATTATTATAATTATGTGTATATATATATACACACACACACATACATACAATGCTACAACTCTTTAGCACTAATACATTATAGAAAAAATAAATCCCTGATCCTCAGAGTAAAAAAAAATGCACTACTGTGCAGTTGCATTGTGATGCAGTGCACTGCAAGAAAATATCTGATTTTGCATACAAAGCTTTTTCCAGCACAAAATATAAATAACAGTACACAAAATGAGAAATAGCTTACAGAGGGATACACAACTACATTGTCTAAAAGCTGAAGTGAAAGTACTTACAGATCGCAGAGCTTCCCTAATCTCCCACCTCTCTGTGCTAGGTTTAAAGTGGATTGGACAAGCATTAAATGGCATTTAATGCCTGACTTGATTGTTGCATTCAAATATGGGGTCTCAAGTTTCTCTATGTATTGTGAGAGCAATACCACACACCCTAATATTGTTCAATATTCCTATCAGGATTTCACAGACACAAATTGCTGGTGGGCGCTGCCCACATGTTTCCTCACTCAGGAGAGCCTCCAGAAAATGTTCAAAGGTAAGTATCAGTGAAAGTTCTATGGCGGCACATGGGGGTTCAAAAGCAGCTCAACATTTTAGGATGCCGTTCATTTTGTGAACACACTCAGGGCAGGGGGAGAGTAAACCAGCTATCAGCTGTGATCTTTTCCTGCCACTTACCTTGGAGTTGACAACTCTGTCTACACAACACCTGAGACTTTGCCTCCACCCATATTTGAAGGACTTTGTGTTTATCTAAATATGATTATTTAAGTTTACATGTGGGAAGATATGTGTTTTGTTGTAACATACTATTTTCCCACCTTCCCTTACGGAAACAGGTTTTTTTTTTGTGTGGAAACCAACATTCACAGATTTCTGTTTTTCTGGTGCCTATCTTCTAAAGTGTGGAGATTTTACATAATTTACTTTAGAGGGTTCATATTAATATTTGGAAAAGGAGTGATTCTTAGACAAGGTATCAGATCTCAATCGAAGTTATCACAGAAAGTTCTAACTGATTATCTTAAATTGTCAATGAAAAACTTTTGTAAATGTGTTATTCATAAAGGATTTGAACAATATTAGTATTCCTAAAATATGTTAATTAGTTGTTCATTAGTTTTCTGTATATCATTAAAATATTTGTACCTTTTTATGATACAATGCACCTATTAATTCACAGACATCTCCACAAAAATTGGCTAATATATGGTGGGATATTATGAGATGTATATCTATCTATCTATCTATCTATCTATCTATCTATCTATCTAACTATCTCATTTAAACTGGTCTGACATATTTTTAAAACTTAAAAAAATATATATATTAAAACTGTGATTTTACTTTAGCAGATATACTGACTGTGCATAATCAGCACAAACGTTAAGGTACTATCTGTGATTTTCAGACCGCTAGTATGATTATCCACACAAGCTAATATACCATCCAAAAGGATTGCAGTGATGCTTTTGTCAGCATTTTTGTTAACTGGAATAACAAACAGAATTGAAATCAAAATGAGTCACATGTAGAGTAAATTTATAGTCTCTAGACTTAAAGTGATTGTATGGACGGCAGCAGTAAATGTTTTGACTTCTCATAGTGGTCCAATTCCTATCTATAGGATTTTGCTGCGAGGAAATATCTTACACATCTGAAGCTTTGGTTTCTAAGCCTTTCTAATTCATCTGAATAACCACTGTCTAAATGAGAAAGAGAAAATACCAAGTTACATATATGATATATAGACAAAGAGTTTATTTCCCACTTTACGTTGACCTTCATGTAACTTTCAATAACTTTAACAGTACTGTAGCAATTTTTTTTATATTATAAACAGCCAATTACAGCCGATTGTATCATCAAAAAGTTGCTATAGTACAGTGACATAAATATGAAAATGTATATAAACCATGCTGAGTTTTAGCTGTTTAACTGGAATTTGAGATCAAGGGGGGCTGGTTACCTCTAACAGTTAAAAACACATTTTTTTTACAAACATTACACTTCCGACAGCTTGTTTAATGGTTTGCAAGCACATGCAAACCTAATTACGGCTCAATAGAAACGAGCCGAGTGTCGGCAATAACACTTATGAAGAAATTTCTACACTCTGCTAACTCCCTTAAATTGTACATGAAAGTTATCTTACGCTGGCGCTAAACATTGACGCCAACCCATTCTTAAATGTGTATATATACATAATAATAATAATAATAATAATAAAAAGGTTGTTTTTTTCCTTTGTGAAGTACATAGGAATGTAAAATCTGCGTAATGCGCAGCGGGGGGTTACATATCAGGAAGACTTTAAAAATCAAATGGACAAATACAATTATTATACTCTAACAATTGTGTGAATATCTTATTAAACAAAAATGAATTTGCTTAACTGAAGTTGAGACTAACACCAATATAGAGTCCACATTCCATTCATGCATAAATATTGCATTGATCAGTGTTGATTGTTTCCGCAGGTGAGGGGGAGAAAGAGGGGAGCAAAAAAAAAAAAGAGAAGAAAGAAAGAATTGTATTTTCCTATTTAATTCGTCTCTGTGTAGCCAAGTGTCCCAAATGTTCCAGTAGAAGTCTAATTTATCCAAACTCTGATAATAACTTCTCTCCATTTTACCAAAATAATCTATTATGCTTTCAATAGAGGGGGGGAGACAACTGCTTCCAATTTCTCACTATCAAAATTTTGGGGGATTAACTCCTTAATTATTACATAATAATATACCATTTAAAAGGATTGCAGTGATGCTTTTGTCAGCATTTTTGTTAACTGGAATAACAAAAAGAATTGAAGTCAAAATGAGTCACATGTGGAGTAAATTTATAGTCTCTAGACTTAAAGGGACAGTCTAGTCAAAGTTAATCTTTCATGATTCAGATAGGCATGCAATTTTAGACAACTTTCCAATTTACTTTTATCATTAAATTTGTTTTGTTCCCTTGGTGGTATTTTTAAAAAACTAAACCCAGGTAGGCTCAAACTGATTTCTAAACCATTGAAAACCGCCTCTTAGCTCAGAGCATTTTGAAAGTTTTTCACAGTTAGACAGTGCTAGTTCATGTGCGGCATATAAATAACATTGTGCTCACTCCAGTGGAGTTATTTATGGGTCTTCACTGATTGGCTAAACTGCATGTCTGTCAAAAGCCCTGAGATAATAGGGAAGTCTGCAGAGGCTTAACTACGAGGTAATCATGGAGGTAAAGCATATATTAATATAACTGTGTTGGTTATACAAAACTGGGGAATGGGTAATAAAGGGATTATCTATCTTTTTAAACATTAAATATTCTGGTGTAGACTGTCCCTTTAAAGTGATTGTATGGACGGCAGCTGTAAAAGTTTTGAAATCTCATAGTGGTCCAATTCCTATATATAGGATTTTGCTGTGAGGAAATATCTTACACATCTGAAGCTTTGTTTTCTAAGCCTTTCTAATTCATCTGAATAACCACTGTCTAAATGAGAAAGAGAAAAGACCAAGTTACATATATGATATATAGACAAAGAGTTTATTTCCCACTTTACATTGACCTTCATGTAACTTTCAATGGCTTTAACAGTACTGTAGCAATTTTTTTTATGTTATAAACAGCCAATTACAGCCGATTGTATCATCAAAAAGTTGCTATAGTACAGTGACATAAATATGAAAATGTATATAAACCATGCTTAGTTTTAGCTGTTTAACTGGAATTTGAGATCAAGGGGGCTGGTTACCTCTAACAGTTAAAAACATTTGTATTACAAACATTACACTTCCGACAGCTTGTGAAGAAATTTCTACACTCTGCTAACTCCCTTAAATTGTACATGAAAGTTATCTTACGCTGGTGCTAAACACTTCGAAGATTTTCACAAAGGAGTCCAACCCATTCTTCTGATAGTTGAAGGATGTGTGGAGAACGAGGGTCAGATTTGCACATGTGGTGGAACTGTCCCAAGCTAGATATGTGTTGGAAACAAATATTTGCATTATGTGTAGATAAACATACTAGAGGTCTGAAAACCACAGATAGTACCTTAACGTTTGTGCTGGTTATGTAAAGTCAGTATATCTGCTAAAGTAAAATCACATTTTTAACTTTTTTTTTAAGTTTTAAAAATATCTCAGACCCATTTAAATTAGATAGATAGATAGATAGATAGATAGATAGATATACATCTGATAATATCCCGCCATATATTGGCCATTTTTTGTGGAGATGTCTGTGAATTAATAGGTGCATTATATCATAAAAAGGTACAAAGATTTTAATGATATACAGAAAACTAATTAACAACTAATTAACATATTTTAGGAATACTAATATTGTTCAAACCCTTTATGAAAAACACATTTACAAAAGTTTTTTCATTGACAATTTAAGATAATCAGTTAGAACTTTCTGTGATACCTTCGATTGAGATCTGATACCTTGTCTAAGAATCACTCATGTTCCAAATATAAATATGAACCCTCTACAGTGAATTATGTTAAATTTCCACACTTTATAAGATAGGCACCAGAAAAACATAAATCTGTGAGTGTTGGTTTCCACACAAAAAAAAATGTTTCCATGAGGGAAGGTGGGAAAATAGTATGTTACAACAAAACACATATCTTCCCACAAATAAACATAAATGATCATATTTAGATAAACACAAAATCCTACAAATGTGTGATTACATAGATGCACACAAATATGACACATATGTAAAATGCAATCACACATCTACATACCAGGGGATCTAGGACAGAAATTGGGTACACCAATTTACTTATTCTGCAAAACTCCTGTACCAGCAAGCTGGAGTCAGGTAAACCAGTAGGTGGAGTTGCAGGTCTTCTGTGGTTAGGTTAGGGTGGGTGGAGGCAAAGTCTCAGGTGCTGTGTAGACAGAGTTGTCAACTCCAAGGTAAGTGACAGGAAAAGACCACAGCTGGTAGCTGGTTTACTCTCCCCCTGAGTGTGTCCACAAAATGAAGGGCATCCTAAAATGTTGAGATGCTTTTGCACCCCCATAGAACTTTCACTGATACTTACCTTTCAACATTTTCTGGAGGCTCTCCTGAGTGAGGAAACGTGGGCAGTGCCCACTAGCAATTCCAAATATTAATATGAACCCTCTACAGTAAATTATGTAAAATTTCCACACTTTAGAAGATAGGCACCAGAAAAACAGAAATCTGTGAATGTTGGTTTCCACACAAAAAAAAAACCTGTTTCTGTAAGGGAAGGTGGGAAAATAGTATGTTACAACAAAACACATATCTTCCCACACGTAAACCTAAATAATCATATTTAGATAAACACAAAGTCCTACAAATATGGGTGGAGGCAAAGTCTCAGGTGTTGTGTAGACAGAGTTGTCAAATCCAAGGTAAGTGGCAGGAAAAGACCACAGCTGATAGCTGGTTTCCTCTTCCCTGAGTGTGTTCACAAAATGAACGGCATCCTAAAATGTTGAGATGCTTTTGAACCCCCATGTGCCGCCATAGAACTTTCACTGATACTTACCTTTGAACATTTTCTGGAGGCTCTCCTGAGTGAGGAAACATGTGGGCAGCGCCCACCAGCAATTTGTGTCTGTGAAATCCTGATAGAAGCATAGGCATATTGAACAATATTAGTGTGTGTGGTATTGCTCCCACAATACACAGAGAAACCTGAGACCCCATATTTGAATGCAACAATCAAGTCAGGCATTAAATGCCATATAATGCACGTCCAATCCACTTTTATCCTAGCACAGAGAGGTGGGAGAATAGCTTTTAGACAATGTAGTTGTGTATCCCTCTGTAAGCTATTTCTCATTTTGTGTACTGTTATTTATATTTTGTGCTGGAAAAAGCTTTGTATGCAAAATCAGATATTTTCTTGCAGTGCACTGCATCACAATGCAACTGCACAGTAGTGCATTTTTTTTACTCTGAGGATCAGGGATTTATTTTTTTATATAATTTATTAGTGCTAAAGAGTTGTAGGATTCTATGTATGAAGGTGGGGGAGCGCAAGGTCTCTAACATCCACCAGCTCCGTTATGTCATCATGGAGGAGTGGAAGAGGACTCCAGTGGCAACCTGTGAAGCTCTGGTGAACTCCATGCCCAAGACGGTTAAAGGGACACTGAACCCAATTTTTTTCTTTCTTGATTTAGATAAAGAATGTAATTTTAAGCAACTTTCTTTTTTACTCCTATTATCAAATTTTCTTTGTTCTGTTGCTATCTTTATTTGAAAATGAAGGCATCTAAGCTTTTTTTTTGTTCAGGCCTCTACAGCACTTTTTTATTGGTGGATGAATTTATCCACGAATCAGCAAGGACCACCCAGGTTGTTCACCAAAAATGGGCCGGCATCTAAACTTACATTCTTTCATTTCAAATAAAGATGCCAAGAGAATGAAGAAAATGTAATAATAGGAGAAAATTAGAAAGTTGCTTAAAATTTAATGCTCTATCTGAATCACGAAAGAAAAAATTTGGGTTCAGTATCCCTTTAACCCTCTTGGGCATGGAGTTCACCAGAGCTTCACAGGTTGCCACTGGAGTCCTCTTCCACTTCTCCCTGATGACATAACGGGGATGGTGGATGTTAGAGACCTTGCGCTTCCCCACCTTCAGTTTGAGGATGCCCCACAGATGCATAATAGGGTTTAGGTCTGGAGACGTGCTTGGCCAGTCCATCACCTCTACCCTCAGCTTCTTCAACAAGGCAGTGGTCATCTTGGAGGTGAGTTTGGGGTCGTTATCATGTTGGAATACTGCCCTGCGGCCCAGTCTCCGAAGAGGGGGGGATCATGCTCTGCTTCAGTATGTCACAGTACATGTTGGCACTCATGGCTCCCTCAATTAACTGTTGCTCCCCTGTGTCAGCAGCACTCATGCAGTCCCAGACCAGGACACTCACACCACCATACTTGACTGTCAGCAAGACACACTTGTCTTTGTACTCCTCACCTGGTTGCCGCCACACACGCTTGACACCATCTGAACCAAATAAGTTTGTCTTGGTCTCATCGGACAACAGGGCATTGTTCTAGTAATCCATGTCCTTAGTCTGCTTGTCTTCAGCAAACTATTTGTGGGCTTTCTTGTGCATCATCTTTAGAAGAGACTTCCTTCTGGGAGGACAACCATGCAGACCAATTTGATGCAGTGTGTGGCGTATGGTCTGAGCACGGACAGGCTGACCCCCCCTTCAACCTCTTCAGCACTGCTGGCAGCACTCATACTTCTATTTTCCAAAGACGAACTCTGGATATGACGTTGAGCACGTGCACTCAACTTCTTTGGCCGACCATGGCAAGGCCTGTTCTGAGTAGAACCTGTCCTGTGAAACTGCTGTATGGTCTTGCCCACCGTGCTGCAGCTCAGTTTCAGGGTCTTGGCAATCTTCTTATAGCCTAGGCCTTCTTTATGTAGAGCAACAATTCTTTTTTTCAGATCCTCAGAGAGTTCTTTGCCATGAGGTGCCATGTTGAACTTCCAGTGACCAGTATGAGAAGAGTGTGAGAGTGATAACACCAAATTTAACACACCTGCTCCCCATTCACACTTGAGAACTTGTAACACTAACGAGTCATATGACACCGGGGAGGGAAAATGGCTAATTGGGCCCAATTTGAGGTGTACTCACTTTTGTTGCCAACAGTTTAGACATGAATGGCTGTGTGTTGAGTTATTTTGAGGGTACAGCAAATTTACACTGTTATCCAGGCTGTACACTCGCTACTTTACATTGTAGCAAAGTTTTATTTCTTCAGTGTTGTCAGATGAAAAGATATAATTAAATATTTACAAAAATGTGAGGGGTGTACTCATTTTTGTGGGACACTGTGTATATACAATATATATATATATATATATATATATATATATATATATTAATAATAAATAGTCATTTTTTTTTCTATGTGAAGTGCCTAGGAATGTAAAATATGCGTAATGCACATCAGGGTTTACATATCAAGAATACTATAAAAATAAAATGGACAAATAAAATTATTATACTCTAACAATTGTTTGAATATCTTATTGAACAAAAATGAAATTGCTTAACTGAGAATTTTAAGTTGAGACTAATACCAATACAGAGTCTATATTCCATTCATGCATAAACATTGCATTGATCAGTGCTGATCGTTTCCCCAGGTGAGGGGGAGGAAGAGGGTAGCAAAAAAAAAAAAAAAAGAAAGAAAGAAAGAAAGGCAGAATTGTATTTTCCTATTTCATTTGTCTCTGTGTAGCCAAGTGTCCCAAATGTTCCAGTATAAGTCTAATTTATCCAAACTCATATATAACCTCTCCATTTTACTAAAATAGTCTATTATGCTTTCAATAGGGAGACAACTGCTTCCATTTTCTCAATATGAATTTTTTTGGGGATTAACTCCTTAATTATTACATAATGCAAATATTTGTTTCCAACACATATCTAGCTTGGGACAGTTCCACCACATGTGCAAATCTGACCCTTGTTCTCCACACATCCTCCAACATTCAGAAGAATGGGTTGGACTTATTTGTTAAAATCTTAGAAGTGTGTAGGGCCAGTGTAAGATAACTTTCATGTACAATTTAAGGGAGTTAGCACAGTGTAGAGTTTTCTTCGTAAGTGTTATTGCCGACTAAGGGCTCGTTTCCATTGTTAGTCTACCTAGTTAAAATAAATACAAACTTTCCTGTGGAATAAAAATAAAACCTAAGCTAGCTACAATATAATTATTAGTTATATTGTTGCTAGCTTAGGTTTTATTTTACAGGTAAGTATTTAGTTTTAAATAGGAATTATTTAGTTATTAATAGTAGGTTTTATTTAGATTTATTTTAATGACATTAAAGTTAGGGGGTGATAGGGTTAGATTTAGGGTTAGGTTTAGGGGTTAATAACTTTAGTAGATTAGATTTTGGGGGCTGCAGATTAGGGGTAAATAACAGTAATGTAGGTTGCGGCGATGTTAGGGACAGCAGATTAGAGGTTAATAATATTTAACTAGTGTTTGCGATGCAGGAGTACGGTGGTTTAGGGGTTAATATGTTTATTATAGTGGCGGCGATGTCAGGAGTGGCAGATTAGGGATTAATTATTTTAGTGTTTGCGATGCGGGAGAGCCTCTGTTTAGTGGTTAATATGTAGTTTATGGGTGTTAGTGTACTTTTTAGCACTTTAGTTATGAGTTTTATGCTACGACTTTGTAGCATAAAACCCGTACGGATCTAGGGTTTACCGTTCACTTTTTGGCCTCCCAGGCAAACTCGTAATACCAGCGCAAAGGAAGTTCCAAAAGGACCTTTTGAAAGCTGCAGTAGTTACGTTGCGTTATGGCCAAAAAAGTGTGCGGTGCAGCTAAACCTGCAAGACTCGTAATACCAGCGGTAGTGAAAAAGAGCCATAATGCTGCTTTTTCACTCATACCGCAAAACTCGTAATCTAGCCGAAAGTATATTAACCCCTAATCCGCCATTAACCCATATTGCAATAAACCTAATAAAACTATTAACCTTTAATCCGCCATTAATCCACAACACAATAAATCTAGTAAATGTATTAACCCCTAATCCGCCATTCACCCACATCACAATAAACCGGCTTGGAAGAGGACCTTCTACTTCAGGAACGGCGAGTACCTATTTGGGGGTTAGAGTTAGGATTTTTTTAAAAAATTTAGGTTTTTTTTTTTTAGAATAGGATTTTTGAGCAGTGTAAAAGAGCTAAATGCCCTTTTAAGGGCAGTAAAAGAGCTGAATGCCTTTT
This sequence comes from Bombina bombina, assembly GCF_027579735.1. Taxonomy (NCBI): domain Eukaryota; kingdom Metazoa; phylum Chordata; class Amphibia; order Anura; family Bombinatoridae; genus Bombina; species Bombina bombina. Next base: position 89,842,371 of record NC_069501.1, read on the forward strand.
CAGGGCAATGCCCATACAATTTCCCCTTTAGTGGCAATGGGTAGTTTAGGATTTTTAGTGTTTAGGGTGGGGAGTTTTACTGTTAGAGGAGGGACTTAGTATTTCTTAAGGTAAAAGAACTGGCTAATTTAGGGCAATGCCCTACAATAGGCCCTTTTAAGGGCTATCAGTAGTTTAGTATTAGATTAAGAGGTGTTTTTATTTTCAAAGGGATTAGGTTTATTTTTTTTTATTTTTGATCATTTGGTTTATTATTTTATGTAATGTTAGACTTTTTTATTTTTGTAATCTTAGATTTAATTTTAGTTTTTTTTATTTCTAAGTAATGTTAGCTTTTTTATTTTAATTGTAATTTAGTATTTTTTTATTCAGGTAATTGGGGTTAATTTAGGGGGTGTTAAATTAGGGGGCTTAGTAATTTAATTAGTTATTTGCGTTGTGGGGTTTGGCGGTTTAGGGGTTAATAGTTTTATTAGGCTTGTTGCAATGTGGGTTTGACAGATTAGGGGTTAATAGATTTATAAGGTTTGTTGCAATGTGGTTTAATGGCGGATTAGGGATTAATAGTTTTAATAGGTACTTTGCGTTGTGGTTAGTTGGAGAATTGGAGGTTAATACTTTTATTATGTAGATTGCGATGTGGTTTAATGGTGGATTAGGGGATATTTCATATATTAGGGAGATTGCGATGTGGGTGAATGGCGGATCAGGGGTTAATACATTTATTAGGTAGTTTGCAATGTTGGGGTTGGCGGATTTAGGGGTTAATTCATATATTAGGTAGATTACGATGTGGGTGAATGACGGATTAGGGGTTAATAGTTAATAACTAGGCATATTGCGTTGTGGGGTGTTGTCGGTTTAAGGGTTAATACATTTATAGTTAGTTCCGATATGGGGGTGATGGCGGATATAGAAGTTTTACATGTCGGGTTTATTTTTTGGGAGGCATGTAAGACTTTTACGGGAGATTTTTTTTTATTTTCTTAGGCTCCAGCGGTTTCTAAAGTGCTGTAACTCACTGGCGAGACAAGAAATTTGTATTTACAGTGGGGAAAAAAAGTATTTAGTCAGCCACCAATTGTGCAAGTTCTCCCACTTAAGAAGATGAGAGAGGCCTGTAATTTTCATCATAGGTATACCTCAACTATGAGAGACAAAATGTAGAAAAAAAACCCAGACAATCACATTGTCTGATTTGGAAGTTTATCTCAATACTTTGTTATATATCCTTTGTTGGCAATGACAGAGGTCAAACATTTTCTGTAAGTCTTCACTAGGTTGTCACACACTGTTGCTGGTATGTTGGCCCATTCCTGCATGCAGATCTCCTCTAGAGCAGTGATGTTTTGGGGCGGTCGCTGGGCAACACAGACTTTCAACTCCCTCCAAAGGTTTTCTATGGGGTTGAGATCTGGAGACTGGCTAGGCCACTCCAGGACCTTGAAATGCTTCTTACGAAGCCACTCCTTCATTGCCTGGGCGGTGTGTTTGGGATCATTGTCATGCTGAAAGACCCAGCCACATTTCATCTTCAATGCCCTTGCTGATGGAAGGAGGTTTGCACTCAAAATCTCACAATACACGGCCCCATTCATTCTTTCATGTACACGGATCAGTCGTCCTGTTCCCTTTGCAGAGAAACAGCCCCAAAGCATGATGTTGCCACCCCCATGCTTCACAGTAGGTATGGTGTTCTCTCTCCTCCAAACACAAGTTGTGTTTCTACCAAACAGTTCTACTTTGGTTTCATCTAACCATATTCTCCCAATCCACTTCTGGATCATCCAAATGCTCTCTAGCATAATTCAGACGGGCCCAGACATGTACTGGCTTAAGCAGGGGGGCACGTCTGGCACTGCAGGATCTGAGTCCCTGGCAGGCATAGTGTGTTACTGATGGTAGCCTTGGTTACATTGGTCCCAGCTCTCTGCAGGTCATTCACTAGGTCCCCCCGTGTGGTTCTGGGATGTTTGTTCAACGTTCTTGTGGTCATTTTGACCCCACGGGGTGAGATCTAGCGTGGAGCCCCAGATCAAGGGAGATTATCAGTGGTCTTGTATGTCTTCCATTTTCTAATTATTGCTCCCACAGTTGATTTCTTCACACCAAGCTGCTTGCCTATTGCAGATTCAGTCTTCCCAGCCTGATGCAGGTCTACAATTTTGTTTCTGGTGTCCTTCGACAGCTCTTTGGTCTTCACCATAGTGGAGTTTGGAGTGTGACTGTTTGAGGTTGTGGACAGGTGTCTTTTATACGGATAACAAGTTCAAACAGGTGCCATTAATACAGGTAATGAGTGGAGGACAGAGGAGCCTCTTAAAGAAGAAGATACAGGTCTGCGAAAACCAGAAATCTTGCTTGTTTGTAGGTGACCAAATACTTATTTTCCACCATAATTTGCAAATAAATTCTTTCCAAATCAGACAATGTGATTGTCTGGATTTGTTTCCACATTTTGTCTCTCATAGTTGAGGTATACCTATGATGAAAATTACAGGCCTCTCTCATCTTCTTAAGAGGGAGAACTTGCACAATTGGTGGCTAAATACTTTTTTGCCCCACTGTATGCACATTTCTGGATATCGATAGTTTATCTGACTTACGGCACTTTATAAACTGCTGGCGCCATATATGTGATATCCCGATGTGGGAGGGGAAATTACGGGCGACGAGGGTTTCAGCAGTTACTCTGAAGCTTGCGCCGCATATGTAATCTCGCTGGCTATCGCAAGATTGCGGTGTTCTTTATGCTCAAATCCATATTACAAGTGGCACGCTGTTTAAATTACCGCAAATTTGTTTGCACGAATTTGCAGTCATTTACACTTCCCATTTTTTCTATTAGTAGCATAGAGTGGTAATATGTGCTCGTATTACACGTTGAAAGTAAATGCGATTGCGCAAACGCAATCGCATTTACTGCTTAAACTTTTTAAAAAGTTTGTCCAGATGAAACAGTTGCACTAAACTACACTACAAACCCCTAAACCGCAACCCACCCACATCAACATCACAAACTACCTATTTACACTATTAACCCCTAAACCACCACACACCCCTCCGCAAAGTAAGCAAGTAGAGCAAAATTGAGCTTCATACCGCACTCCAATACCAGCGCTGCTTAAGTCAGCATTGAGCTGGTTGTACGTGCTCGTGCACGATTTCCCCATAGACATCAATAGGGAGAGCCGGCTGAAAAAAAGCCGAACACCTGCAATAAAGCGTAAAGCCCAGTAACGCAGCCCCATTGATTCCTATGGGGGAACAAAATATATGTTTACACCTAACACCCTAACATGAACCCCGAGTCTAAACACCCCTAATCTTATACTTATTAACCCCTAATCTGCCGCCCCCTGACATCGCCGACACCTACATAATGTTATTAACCCCTAATCTGCCGCCCCAGACATCTCCGACAACTACATTATACTTATTAACCCCTAATCTGCTGCCCCCAACTTCGCCGACACCTACATTATATTTTTTAACCCCTAATCTCCCGCCGCCAATGTCAACGCAACCTACCTACACTTATTAACCCCTAATCTTACACTGATTAATCCCTAATCCTCCGCCCCCGACATCGCCGATACCTACATAATGTTATTAACCCCCGCCCCCGACATCGCCGACACCTACATAATGTTATTAACCCCTAATCTGCCTCCCCCGACATTGCCGACACCTACATAATGTTTTTAACCCCTAATCTGCCACCCAAGACATCTCCAACACCTACATTATACTTATTAACCCCTAATCTGCTGCCCCCAACATCGCTGACACCTACATTATATTTTTTAACCCCTAATCTCCCACCCCCAATGTCGCCGCAACCTACCTATACTTATTAACCCCTAATCTGCAGCCCCCAACGTCGCCGCCACTATAATAAACATATTAACCACTAAACCGCCGCACTCCCGCCTCGCAAACACTAGTTAAATATTATTAACCCCTAATCTTCCGTCCCCAAAGTCGCTGCCCCTATATTAAATTTATTAACCCCTAAACCTAAGTCTAACCCTAACCCTAACACCCCCTAACTTAAATATAATTAAAATAATAATTCCTATCATTAACTAAATACTTACCTTTAAAATAAACCATAAGATAGCTACAATATAACCAATAGTTACATTGTAGCTAGCTTAGGGTTTATTTTTTATTTTACAGGCAAGTTTGTATTTATTTTAACTAGGTAGAATAGTTACTAAATAGTTATTAACTATTTACTAACTACCTAGCTAAAATAAATACACATTTACCTGTAAAATAAAACCTAACCTGAGTTATATGAACACCTAACATTACAGTACAATTAAATAAATTACCTAAATTAAATACAATTAACTAAACTAAATTTAAATACAAATACCTAACTTACAAAAAACAAACAAACACTAAATTACACAAAATAAAAAACAAATCACAAGATATTTAAACTAATTACACCTAATCTAATAGCCTTATCAAAATAAAAAAAGCCCCCCCAAAATAAAAAAAAACCCTAGCCTAAACGAAACTACCAATAGCCCTTAAAAGGGCCTTTTGCAGGGCATTGCCCCAAAGAAAAAGAAAAACCCCCCTCAACAGTAAAGTCCACCACCCACTTAACCAAACCCTCCGATCAGCCAATAGGATTGAACTCGCATTCTATTGGCTGTTCCAATCAGCCAATAGAATGCAAGCTCAATCCTATTAACTGATTGGATCAGCCAATAGGATTGAAGTTCAACCTTAATTCTGATTGGCTGATAGAATTCTATCAGCCAATCGGAATCTAAGGGATGCCATCTTGGATGACGTCACTTAAAGAAACATTCATTGGGGAAGAAGACTTCATTGGAAGATTATGCTCCGCGCCGGATGTCTTGAAGATGGACCTGCTCCACGCCGGATGGATGAAGATAGATGATGCAGTCTGGATGAAGACTTCTGCCTGTCTGGAGGGCCACTTCTCTCGACTTGGATGAAGACTTCTCCCGGCTTTGTTGAGGACTTCTCCCGGCTTCGTTGAGGATGGATGTCAGCTCTTCAAAACTGTAAGTGGATCTTCAGGGGTTAGTGTTAGGTTTTTATTGGGTGGGTTTTATTTCAGGTTAGGGTTTGGGCCACAATAGAGCCAAATGCCCTTTTAAGGGCAATGCCCATACAAATGCCCTTTTTAGGGCAATGGGGAGCTTAGGTTTTTTTAGTTAGGGTTTTATTTGGAGTTTAGTTGTGTGGGTGGTGGGTTTTACTGTTGGGGGTGTTGTTTGTTTGTATTTTTTTTTCAGGTAAAAGAGCTGATTTCTTTGGGGCAATGCCCCGCAAAAGGCCCTTTTAAGGGCTATTGGTAGTTTAGTTTACACTAGGGTTTTTTTTTATTTGGGGGGGGGCTTTTTTTATTTTGATAGGGCTATTAGGTTAGGTGTAATTAGTTTAAATATCTTGTAATTTCTTTTAAATTTATTTTTAAACCAGCTTTATTAGATAATTAAAGAAAAATCTAATAAATTAACAGAGTGGTATACATACAGGCTTAACATGGGTGCTTGTACTCTATTACAAATGAGCATCAATCCCGTTCAAGACAATGTTCGGTAAAGATCAGTTCAGTTTTAGTAACGGGGAGATGGCCCTCCGCGGTTATCCCGAGAGAGGGATTCTCAGATCTAAGTTTAAAATCAACAAATTGCAAGAGAGCATTTATAAGAAGAGCTCTGTAAGATGGAGCTGGGTGTTTTATAACAAAATGTTTTAACAGGTTATTCGAAATATATTATACAATCTTTCGTAGTCGAAAGATACAGATAGTAAAGGGGGAATAGAGTACACCAGGGGGAGGGGAAAAGGAGAAGTAGTTGCACAGAGGGAAAGGGGAGACCTTTCGGGGAGAAGGAGGGGAGAAAGAAAAAAAAAAAAAAAAAGGGGCAAATATGAACCGTTTCTCTTTTTGGCTGACTAGAAGTGGTTACCGCAGCGAGTGGAATGTGGTAATTAAGAAGGGCTTATGGGGAGGGGATTCCAGGCGGCCAGCATCAATTTTTCAATGTAATTTTTCCAAGATTAGTAGCTCCTCTACGGCACTATGCCAGTCGGAGAGTGTGGGAATCTCCCTTGACTTCCACAGTCTAGGAATAAGTCTCTTGGCTCCTGTGAGCATAATCAGGAGAAGGGCCTGAGTATGTCTGCTTTTGGTGTCAGGGAGATGGAGAAATAAGATTGTTTCAGGAGAAACTGGGATGTGTGTGTTTAGCTTAGTGGACATTTCTTCAAGGACTGTCGTCCAGTAGTTTGTCAGTCTAGGACAGTCCCACCAAATGTGAATAAGTGTGCCCTGTTCACCGCACCCTCTCCAGCATGAGTCTTTAGCTAATGGGTAAATCTGGTGGAGTCTGGCTGGTGTGTAGTACCATCTGGCTAATAATTTGATATGTATTTCTTGAACTAATTCTGAGACCGAAGAACGCTTAATCAGTTTAAACGATTTGAGCCATTCTTCGTCTTCTATATTGGAGTTAAGGTCCCTGTTCCAAGCCCTAGTGTATGATGGTAATTGGGTGTCTGGTGGAGTGGAAGTAGTTTATATATTTTTGAGATCAGTATCCTAGGGGGTGTTACCCCTGTACAAAGTATTTCAAAAGGGGTGAGGTCTCTAAGGAAATCGCTTTTATTTTTGTGATGTGTTAGGTAGTGGGTTAGCTGGTGGTATCTCAACCAAGAAGAAAAGATGTTATCAAAATTGTTCTTGCATATCTTGTTGTGTGTGTAGTTTGCCCTCTGAAAGTGCGTAATAGAGAACCTCTGCTCTCAGGCTGTGAGGGGTATTTAAACGTTTACTTAGTTCGTAGTATGGGGTCTCTGGGTTTTCTAAGATAGGTATCATTGGGGAGGTCCTAGTTGAGATATGTGTGCTGGTTGCAATCAATCTATCCCATTCAAGTATGGTTTCCAACGTTAGGTGGTATTTATGTAGAATTTTTGGGCGCCTTGATGCATGAATAATGCAAGGGTTGCTACGTTATTGGTGTGAAGAATCTGGCCATCTAATCTGACCCATTGTTTTTGAGTTGTATTATGAGACCATTCAACCAGTCTCTGAAGCAAAATTGCCCTTCTGTATAGTGCTAAGTCAGGGAAACCCAACCCTCCCCTGTCTCTGGGAAGATAGAGTGTTTTCTTGGGAATTCTGGGCTTTACCCCGGACCAAATAAATTCCTCTAGGGACCTTTGGAGGTGAGGCAAGAACTCTGCTGGTAGGCGGATTGGTACCGTCTGTATGACATAAAGAATACATGGCAATATATTCATTTTAATTAGGCCTATTTTCCCCAACCATGATAAAGATTTATTCCTCCATGAGGACATATCGTTGATGATATTTTTACGCAATGAGAGATAGTTGTCTTTATACAAATCTGCTGGGTTTGCTGTTAAAAAAGATACCCAGATATTTCAGTTTGGAGACGGCCAGAGGTACATTATAGTTTGTTGCTAGGAAGTGGATTTGTTCAGGGGGGGCATTAATGTTAAGGAGTTCTGATTTTGTTAGATTCAAATGGAAATTAGAAAATTTTCCATATTCCTCGATCTCCTTCAGGAGCTCAGGTACGGACGTGTCAATATATGTTAGGGTATAGAGAACATTGTCTGCATATAATGCCTGCTTATGTTCTGTGTTGCCGACCCTAATCCCTTTAATCTTGGGGTTGAGTCTGACTTTTTGCGCGAGCGCTTCTATTGAAAGGGCAAAAAGTAATGGGGAAAGGGGGCACCCCTGTCGAGTCCCATTAGAGATCTAGAAAGTGTTCGATAAAGTTCCATTAATCCTGATCCGCGCATTTGGGGCCGAATAAAGCGCGAAGGTCATATTAAGGAATGATTCCCCGAATTTCATTGCTTTCATAACCTGACGCAGAAAAGACCAATCGACACGGTCGAAGGCCTTCTCCGCGTCGGTCGAGAAGAGGGCCATGGGTACATCCTCGACCCGTGCAAAGTTCATTAACTGGATCACCTTATTGGTGTTGTCTTGCGCTTCTCTGCCGGGCACAAAGCCCACTTGATCGGATGATATGAGGTGTGGTAAATATTTGTTAAGGCGGTTGGCTAGGGTTTTGGCTAAGATTTTAATATCCAAGTTTAGTAACGAAATGGGGCAAAAGTTAGCTGGGGAGGTGGGGGGCTTGCCCGGTTTAGGGATGACTGTAATATATGCTTCGAGCATGGTGCTAGACAGTGAGGATTGCTCAGTCAGGCTATTAAATAGCTGGAGCATTAAGGGTCCTAATGAAGTACTGAACATTTTATAATACTTAAGGGTAAACCCATCTAACGCCTGGGCTCTTCCCACTTGGGAAGTCCTTGATAGCTTGCGCGAGTTCCTCTGCGGAGATAGTCGCATCTAAATTATTTCTTTGTTCGGGATTAAGCTGTGGTAGGTCTAGCTCTGCTAAGTATTGGTCTATTAGAAGGTTTTTTGCGGGTATGTCCCCCGGTGGGCCATCCGGACCTGGTGGGTGATTTATGTTATACAATGACTGATAGTATGAATGAAAAGAGCTTGCTATTTGTTTGCTGCCCTTCAATAACGACCAGTCGGGCTCCTGAATGCAGTGTACGTGTGTTTTTAGCTGCTTTCTGCGGACGGCCCTAGCTAACAATTTGCCAGGCTTGTTGCCTCCTTCATAGTATTGTTGTTTGACATGCAGGATCTTGCATTGATATGCCTCTCTAAGGTGTGCGTTTAGTTCAGCCCTAGCCTTCTCTAGTGTTTTCTTGGTGTCTATGTCTAGTGGGTTTCTTGTATGGCTTTCTTCTGTGCATTCTATGAGTTGTAGTAGTTGGGTATGCTTTATCCTATACTGTCTATTAAGGCGAGCTTTATGTTTGAGGAATTCTCCTCATAAGACGCATTTGTGTGCTTCCCAGACAGTAATAGGGGATGTCTGTGAAGGGATGTTATGTGCCAGATATTCATCTAGTGCCTTCTGAATGTCTGCTTTTACTAGAGGGTTGTTCAGTAAGGTTTCATCCAGTCTCTAGGTGTATGTCGTGGGGGGGAGGTCTGGCCATTGCACCGTGCATGTCACAGGCGTGTGGTCCGACCAAGTTATTGACCCTATAGAGCATGTAGTGACCATGTCGAGACCGTTCGAGTCTGTGTAGAGGCAGTCTATGCAGGAGTACTTATTGTGTGGAATAGAGAAAAAGGTGAAGTCTTTGCTTAAAGGATGGAATGTTCGCCAGGTGTCGTGTAGTTGTAAACTTGATAGTGTATTTTTTACAGATTTGATTATTTTTGGTGGAGTGCTGGTCGACCCATTCGAAGTGTCTAAGTGTACGTCCATAGTTATGTTAAAGTCTCCGGAAAGGAAAACTGTGCCCCTCGAGAGGTCCAAGGGCAGCTTTGAGATTTTGGTCATGAATGTATGCTGGTCAGAGTTTGGGCTGTACAGAGTGGCCAAAGTTATAGGGTGATCGTAAAGCGAACCTGTGATGATTATGTATCTGCCCTCTGGGTCTTTTTCAACGTGTGTGATCTTAATGGGATTGAATGGTGTATCAGAATCCCAACCCCGCTTTTCTTAGAAGGGCCGGAGGCGAAGAGGGCTGTGGGATATTGTGCATTGAACCATTTCGGTTCTCTTCCCTTGCGGAAATGCGTCTCTTGGAAAAAGAGAACATGACTGTATAGGTTTTTAAGAGCTCTAAAGGCTATGGACCTCTTACCAGGGTTGTTCAGTTCCTTTTTTGTTGATTGTAGTCTCTGTAAGGTCATGTGAGCCAAATCTGCTGGTTCGGCAGTCCATTCTAAGGGAGAAAAAAAAAAGGGGGCGGAAAAGGAAGAAAGAGGACTGCAGAGAGAAGTAAGGATAAAATGACTTTAAATGAGGAGAGGTCACAGTGGTTAGGGGAGTACTAGCGAGAAGAGGATTACCCGGTGCAGGAGAGTAGATAGGGGGAGTGCAGAGTACAATGAAAGAAAAGGGTGGGAAAAAAGAAAGTACAATTTACTAAAGCAAATCGGACAAATGAATAACAAAGATAGTAGAAAGAAGGTCTCAATAGGGGTAGTAACCCCCAGGCTAATACTTATACATAAGAAATTTATGTCTCCCGAAGGTGGATAGACCATTCCCTTGGGAGATATTATACTAAAGGCATAGTGAATTATTGAATACGTGAGGGGATATGGAGGATGGAAAGGGGGGGTAGGATGTGGATAAGATGAGGCGATATGGTGATGTGTGGGGAAGAGGGGGTGGGGTAGATGGTGAGGGGGAGGGTAACTTACTTGGTAAACAGTGACATTTACAATTAAATTTTATGGTTAGAATGGCACATAAACTAGCAACTAAGCCTTTAAATATTTTGTTTTGTTAAACCCTGACAAACTCAGCTATGAGGTCAACAGATAGCCCCTCTATGCTAATTTTAGTAATATAAAGTTATTAGCAAAACAAAAAGATAGAACTTAGCTAACTGTGAGACATGTAGTACAGACTTATCCTATGAGTTGTCATAGTGGATAATGTCGGCTACATTCTGAGCATGAGCCCGCATCACCCTCCAAGAGAAGGGGATCTAACAGACCTAAAGGCCCCGCTCTTCTTCTCTGCTCCATGGGGGGGTTTATGGATAGTTCCAAAATGTTTCCTTTGATGCTGGTGATAAGGCAAGCCTGACTTGCAAGAAAAGAGCGTCTGTTGCACTTATCAGGTATAACCCATTAAGGTGAAAAAGGATACAGCTGTAGAGAAGTTAGTCTTGGAACTTCTGAATCCCTGAGGAGTGAACGATCAGGTACTGCAGTTCTAGGTTCAAGAGGTTATGGAAATGTTCCCAGAAGTATGTCCCTGCTGTTGTTGTCCATCGGCAATGGAAAGGTTTGCGTAGAAGGCCTGTACATCAGATCCAGGGCTGAATATAGCTGTTTTGTTCTGGTGAGTGGCTATAAGTGAAACCGGGAAACCCCATCGGTATTGAATCTTATGCGCCCTCAGTTTAGCTGTAATGTGGCCTAATTCCCTTCTCTTCTGAAGGGTAGTGGGAGACACGTCTGAAAAGATTTGGATTTCGTCACCTGCGTGTTGAACCGGGTGTTTGAGGCGGGCACATCTAAGAATCTCCTTCTTATCCTTGTAATTTAAAAATCGGACAATAATGTCTCTTGGGGGTGCTTTGGGAGGTGGCTTGGCTCAAAGAGCTCTATGTGCTCGTTCGAGTATAATATCTGGGGCAGACGAAGAATCTTTTAGGGTGCGGAATAGACTCTGGAGGTATCCATCTATAGCTGGGGGATGTATGGACTCAGAGACTCCCCTAAATCTTAGATTATTTTGACGGCCCCTGTTGTCGAGGTCCTCAATTTTATCTGATAATTGTTGAATTGCCTCAGCATTACTTTTAATTTCTGTGTGCATTGCTTGAGAGGAGGCCTCCTGGTCTTGTTGTTTAGCCTCTACTTGGGTGACCCTGGTGTCTAAAATTGAGATATCTTTCCGTAGGTCATTAAATAGATTGCGCATTTCCTGGACAGCATTTTTTATATCTTCTTTTGAAGACAAATGCCTCAAATCTTCTTTAGTGATTGTATTGCTGTTGTTAATATGATTATCAATGTCTTGAGTCAGTGTGGTGTTATCTGTCCGAACAGCCTCCATATTTTCAGGGGGAGGGGGGTTGGGGTGGTCTACCTGTTTCAGATATTTATTTAGAGTACGTATGGGGGTGTTTTTGTCAGCCTTGTTTTGTTTTTTACAAGGCATCCCTCAATTTTCCCTCTGTGGTATGAAGTCGGGTCTGAGGTATATATTCTGATATGGCACCACGCTCCAGTATTAGAACAGAGTGAATGTGCTGGGTCTGTGGAGTAACTGTGCAGTTGGGCTATTAGATAGGAAGAGGCCCTGCAATAATCCCTCTTGTATGTGCTATTTCAGGTTGCTCTGTTGCTTACAGGGGTAAATTGTATGGGTCCTGTGATATTTATTGCGATCCTGATAGGGGTATTATTAATAACTTTGCCCTTAGATGTTTATATTAGTGTGGTGGCTCTCAGTAGTTTGTCCCACTAAGTCTCTGCTGCTGATGCGTTATGTCCCAGATCACACTTCTGAGTCTGCCACCTCAATAACTTGCAGTATATTTTACTATTGTAAGGTCGCTGCTGTTTGCGGCTTACAAGGAGTAGGGCTTCAGCTGCCCCCTGGGGAGAGACTAGGTATGAGGGGGATCTTCCTGGGCGCTAGGGTATGGCGCTTGTGAGATGCGTATGGGTGACTGTGTCGCACCTAGGCCTAGCCCTTTTTGGCGCAGCACTGCCGCGGGCGCTGATGCAGGTCTTACCCTGATGTGAGCTGAACGGGTATCAGAGTCCCTGTGCTGATCGGCGGTGTGGGATGACTGCAATTTTCCTTTCTGAGGCCGGACTGCCTTTATTTGTTGGTTGCAGGGGGAAACTCCGGTGTCCGTGTACTTCAGTTTCCTCACTTCTGCGTTAATGATCGCAGGTACCAGCGATACCTCAGGAAGCGAGTCCTTGCTAGTTTTTGCGGTTCAGCTGTTCTGTGTGGCAGGGGATGCGGTAAATAGAAGTTATTCCTCCATAAGTAAACTTTTAAGAGTAGTTTTATGCCTTATTTAAACTATGAACTGCCTAGGTGTTTAAGAGCTAATTTAGAACACAGCCATCTGCCTGCGTGGTTTGGCTCCGCCCCACCGTCATTTGTTTTAAATTTTGTGTAATTTAGTGGGGGGGTTTTGTAATTTAGATAATTGTATTTAATTTAGCTAATTTATTTAATTGTAGTGTAAGGTTAGGTGTTAGTGTAACTCAGGTTAGGTTTTATTTTACAGGTAAATTTGTATTTATTTTAGCTAGGTAGTTAGTAAATAGTTAATAACTATTTAGTAACTATTCTACCTAGTTAAAATAAATACAAACTTGCCTGTAAAATAAAAATAAACCCTAAGCTAGCTACAATGTAACTATTAGTTACATTGTAGCCAGCTTAGGGTTTATTTTATAGGTAAGTATTTAGTTTTTAATAGGAATTAAAGGGACAGTCAAGGCCAAAAAATCCTTTTATTTTTCAAATAGGGCATGTAATTTTAAACTACTTTCCAATTTACTTTTATCAACAATTTTGCTTTGTTCTCTTGGTATTCTAGTTGAGAGCAAACCTAGGAAGGCTCATATGATAATTTCTAAGCCCTTGAAGGCCGCCTCTAATCACATGCTTTTGTATTTGCTTTTCACAACAGGGGAGAGTAGTTCAGGTAAACCATATAGATAACATTGTGAGCACGCCCGTGAGTTGTGGCAGACACTGCACTAATTGGCTAAAATGCAAGTCAATAGATAATAACTAAAAGTCATGTGATTAGGGGCGGTCAGGAGATGCTTAGATACAAGATAGTCACAGCAGTAAAAAGTGTATTAATATAACTGTGTTGGTTATGTAAAACTGGGGAATGGGTAATAAAGGGATTATCTATCTTTTTAAACAACAAAAATTCTGGTGTTGACTGTCCCTTTAATTATAGGAATTTTTTGTTAGATTTATTTTAATTATATTTAAGTTAGGAGGTGTAAGGGTTAGACTTAGGTTTAGGGGTTAATAAATTTATTATAGTGGCAGCGATGTTGGGGGCGGCAGATTAGGGGTTAATAAATGTAGGTAGGTGGCGGCGAGGTTAGGGGCAGCAGATTAGGGGTTAATAATATTTAACTAGTGTTTGCAATGCTGGAGTGCGGCGGTTTAGGGGTTAATATGTTTATTATAGTGGCAGTGATGTCGGGAGCGGCAGATTAGGGGGTTAGTAAAAAAAATTGTGTTTGCGATGCGGGAGGGCCTCGGTTTAGGGGTTAATAGGTAATTTATGGGTGTTAGTGTACTTTTTAGCACTTTAGTTATGAGTTTTATGCTACAGCTCTGTAGTGTAAAACTCATAACTACTGACTTTAGAATGGGTTACAAATCTTGCGGGATAGGCTCACTTTTTGGCCTAAAAAAATAGCTTGTAATATCGGCGCTATGGAAGTCCAATTGAAAAAAGACTTTACGGAAATTGCGTAAGTTAATTTGCGGTACGGCCAAAAAAGTGTGTGGGACAGCTGTACCTACAAGACTCGTAATAGCAGCGGTAGTAAAAAAGCAGCGTTATGAGGCTTAATGCTGCTTTTTTACTCATAACGCAAAACTCGTAATCTATTTGAAAGAAATTAACAAAAATAAAAAAGATTGATACCTATTCTAATATCCAAAAATAAAAACCCTATTCTAAAACTAAACTACAAATAGCCCTTAAAGTGATCAAGCTCTTTTTGTGAAAAAACACCCTGCAACCCTCTAACATTAACCCCCACAAAAAATACAAAAACTATCTAAAAAAATCTAATCGAAAAAGTTCCCTGAAAAGGGCATTTGACTGGGCATTGCTGCCCATATCAAAAAAATAAATAATAATAATCTTTAAAAAATAAACACCCCCCCAAAACAAATCTAACACTAAAACCCAAGACTCACCAATGGCGAGATTAAATATACGGCACAGGCTTCAGTGTAACTGCTGAAACCCTCTTTGCCCGTAAATTCACCTCTCACATCGGGGAATCCAATAAACCCCGCCGGCAGTTCATAAACTGCTGTAAGTCGGATAAACTAGTGATGTCCAGAAATGTTCGTAAATACACATTACTGGAATCACCAATGACTTACGGCAGTTTAGAAACTGCCGGTGCATAAGGGAAAAAAAAGTTAAATGTCTAACCCGTCTCCCAAAAATAAACCTGACACAATGTTAAATGCCGACAGCGTATTCTGTCGGCATTCAGCAATGTCTGGCGGACATGATACGCTACAGTGTATCATGTCCACTAGACATTGCCAAGCCCCTTTGGCTTACATGCTAAGGGGTTTCATGGCGGATTGTAATGGAGAAGAGGAACTGGTATTAGCAAAGGTTAGTGTATGTTGTATGCATCCCTGAACAGTAGAGTCTTAAGAGAGCGCTTGAAGCTTTAAAAACTAGGGGAGAGTCTTGTGGAGCGAGGCAGAGAGTTCCACAAGATGGGAGCCAGTCTAGAGAAGTCCTGTAAACGTGATTGTGAGGAGGTAACAAGAGAGGAAGAGAATAGGAGGTTGTGAGCAGAGCGAAGGGGATGGGAGGAAAAGTATCTGGAGACAAGGGGGTCTATTTATTATAGTGCGGATGGACATGATACGATGTAGCGTATCATGTCCGTCGCACATTGATAAATGCCGACAGCATACATTCTTGTGAACTGCTGGTGCAATGCCATATTCGTATTCGATCGGGTTGATTTCTGTCTACCGCTTTAGACCAGACGGACAGGTTATGGAGCAGCGGTCTTTGATAAAATAACACTTTTTAAGGTCAACTTCATGTGTTAAAATCACATACAGCTCAAGAAATTGACGCCTAAATGAAATCAAATCAACATTTAACAGGTGAAAACGTTACTCCTCTTTCTGATGTGGCTGTGTGCCATTGTCTGACTTCCTGACTGATCTTTCAATACCCAACTCTGATTGGTTAATTAGAGCCTTAACTATTACAAGGCAGTTTTTAAGGAGAGAAATACTGAATTTTTATTGTATAAAACCAATAATAATGTGGTGTCCATACAGTGGACACAGGGTCTGAAGGGGAAAAAAGTTAAAAAATGTTACTTGTACACAAAAAAAATCTTATCATTGGAATGTTCACCTTGAAGCAGGGGTGTATTTTGGCCTAGGCAAACATAGTAATTGGCTAAGGAGGCAGATTTTTGGGGGGCAGCACTTTTTGAGTCTCACACACACACACACCATCCACACACGCATATACACACATGCGCTTTTGAACAAGAACATTTACTTTGGAAATGCAACAAGAAAAAAAAAATCACGGTACACCCTCACCAAAAAATAGTATGGCCAAAAAAGTGCCTAGGGCAGTACAGAAAGTAAATACGCCACTGGTTTGAAGGTTATAAATTGAAGGCAATTGATCTGAACTTACTAATTGCACACAGGCGTCATGTTATATAACTCCAAACACTCGCAGAAAGAGAATCACTGTACCTGTGCAAGTATCCCACTTTGAATTACCCCTCTTCTCTCAACCTCTCTTTCTCTTGTAAGGTGTATCCAGTCCACGGATCATCCATTACTTGTGGGATATTCTCATTCCCAACAGGAAGTTGCAAGAGGACAGCTGTAATATAGCTCCTCCCCTAACTGTCATAGCCAGTCATTCTCTTGCAACTCTCAACAAGCTAGGATGTTGTAGGAGAGAGTGGTTAAATATAGTTAGTTTATTTTCTTCAATCAAAAGTTTGTTATTTTTAAATAGTACCGGAGTTGTGCTATTTTATCTCAGGCAGTAAATAGAAGAAGAATCTGCCTGAGGTTTCTATGATCTTAGCAGGTTGTAACTAAGATCCATTGCTATTCTCACATATGTCTGAGGGGATTACACAGATGAGGTAACTTCAGCGAGAGAATGGCGTGCAGTTTATTCTGCTATCAGGTATGTGCAGATATAATTTTTTCTAGAGATGGAAAACACTAGAAAATGCTGCTGATACCAGATTAATGTAAGTTAAGCCTGAATACAGTGATTTAATAACGACTGGTATCATGCTTACTCCCAGGGGTAATACCCTTATGATATTGCAATATAAACGTTTGCTGGCATGTTTAATCGTTTTTATATATGCATTGGTGATAAAACTTTATTGTGGCCTAGTTTTTTCCACATGGCTGGCTTAAATTTTGACTAGAAACAGTTTTACTGAGGCTTTCCACTGTTATAGTATAAAAGTTACAGTTGGTGCAGTTAAAATTACAAACTGTGATATCCAGCTTCCCTCAGGAGTCCCCTGTATGCTATAGGACATCTCTAAAGGGCTCAAAGGCTTTCCAAAGTCGTTTATTGGGGAAGGTAGGACCACAGCTTGCTGTGGCAGTTGGTTGTGACTGTTTTTTGAACTAAGGGGTTAATCATCCATTTGCAAGTGGATGAAATGCTCTGCTAGCCCATTACATACAGGGAGTGCAGAATTATTAGGCAAGTTGTATTTTTGAGGATTAATTTTATTATTGAACAACAACCATGTTCTCAATGAACCCAAAAAACTCATTAATATCAAAGCTGAATAGTTTTGGAAGTAGTTTTTAGTTTGTTTTTAGTTATAGCTATTTTAGGGGGATATCTGTGTGTGCAGGTGACTATTACTGTGCATAATTATTAGGCAACTTAACAAAAAACAAATATATACCCATTTCAATTATTTATTTTTACCAGTGAAACCAATATAACATCTCAACATTCACAAATATACATTTCTGACATTCAAAAACAAAACAAAAACAAATCAGTGACCAATATAGCCACCTTTCTTTGCAAGGACACTCAAAAGCCTGCCATCCATGGATTCTGTCAGTGTTTTGATCTGTTCACCATCAACATTGTGTGCAGCAGCAACCACAGCCTCCCAGACACTGTTCAGAGAGGTGTACTGTTTTCCCTCCTTGTAAATCTCACATTTGATGATGGACCACAGGTTCTCAATGGGGTTCAGATCAGGTGAACAAGGAGGCCATGTCATTAGATTTTCTTCTTTTATACCCTTTCTTGCCAGCCACGCTGTGGAGTACTTGGACGCGTGTGATGGAGCATTGTCCTGCATGAAAATCATGTTTTTCTTGAAGGATGCAGACTTCTTCCTGTACCACTGCTTGAAGAAGGTGTCTTCCAGAAACTGGCAGTAGGACTGGGAGTTGCGCTTGACTCCATCCTCAACCCGAAAAGGCCCCACAAGCTCATCTTTGATGATACCAGCCCAAACCAGTACTCCACCTCCACCTTGCTGGCGTCTGAGTCGGACTGGAGCTCTCTGCCCTTTACCAATCTAGCCACGGGCCCATCCATCTGGCCCATCAAGACTCCCTTTCATTTCATCAGTCCATAAAACCTTAGAAAAATCAGTCTTGAGATATTTCTTGGCCCAGTCTTGACGTTTCAGCTTGTGTGTCTTGTTCAGTGGTGGTCGTCTTTCAGCCTTTCTTACCTTGGCCATGTCTCTGAGTATTGCACACCTTGTGCTTTTGGGCACTCCAGTGATGTTGCAGCTCTGAAATATGGCCAAACTGGTGGCATCTTGGCAGCTGCACGCTTGACTTTTCTCAGTTCATGGGCAGTTATTTTGCGCCTTGGTTTTTCCACACGCTTCTTGCGACCCTGTTGACTATTTTGAATGAAACGCTTGATTGTTCGATGATCACGCTTCAGAAGCTTTGCAATTTTAAGAGTGCTGCATCCCTCTGCAAGATATCTCACTATTTTAGACTTTTCTGAGCCTGTCAAGTCCTTCTTTTGACCCCTTTTGCCAAAGGAAAGGAAGTTGCCTAATAATTATGCACACCTGATATAGGGTGTTGATGTCATTAGACCACACCCCTTCTCATTACAGAGATGCACATCACCTAATATGCTTAATTGGTAGTAGGCTTTCAAGCCTATACAGCTTGGAGTAAGACAACATGCATAAAGAGGATGATGTGGTCAAAATACTCATTTGCCTAATAATTCTGCACTCCCTGTACACTGTAAAAATTTCGTTTGATTTACTGCATTTTTTCACTGTTTTTCAAATTCTGACAAAATTTGTTTCTCTTAAAGGCACAGTACCGTTTTTTATATTTGAATGTTAACTTGATTTAAAGTGTTTTCCAAGCTTGCTAGTCTCATTGCTAGTCTGTATAAACATGTCTGACATAGAAGAAACTCCTTGTTCATTATGTTTAAAAGCCATGGTGGAACCCCCTCTTAGAATGTGTACCAAATGTACTGATTTCATTTTATGCAATAAAGATCATATTCTGTTTTTAAAAAAATTATCACCAGAGGAATCTGATGAGGGGAAAGTTATGCCGACTAACTCTCCCCATGTGTCAGACCCTTTGACTCCCGCCCAAGGGACTCACGCTCAAATGGCGCCAAGTACATCTAGGGCGCCCATAGCGTTTACTTTATAAGACATGGCGGCAGTCATGGATAATACACTGTCAGCGGTATTAGCCAGACTACCTGAACTTAGAGGTTAGCGAGATAGCTCTGGGGTGAGACAAAATGCAGAGCATACTGACACTTTAAGAACCATGTCTGATACTGCCTCACAATATGCAGAAGCTGAGGAAGGAGAGCTTCAGTCAGTGGGTGATGTTAATGACTCAGGAAAGATACCTGATTCTAATATTTCTACATTTAAATTTAAGCTTGAACACCTCCGCGTGTTACTTAGGGAGGTTTTAGCTGCTCTGAATGACTGTGATACCATTGCAGTGCCAGATAAATTTTGTAGACTGGATAAATGCTTTGCAGTGCCGGTGTGTACTGATGTTTTTCCAATACCTAAAAGGTTTACAGAAATTATTAATAAGGAATGGGATAGACCAGGTGTGCCGTTCTCTTCCCCTCCTATTTTTAGAAAAATGTTTTCCAATAGACGCCACAACATGGGACTTATGGCAGACAGTCCCTAAGGTGGAGGGAGCAGTTTCTACTCTAGCAAAGCGTACTACTATCCCTGTCGAGGACAGTTGTGCTTTTTTAGAGCCAATGGATAAAAAATTAGAAGGTTACCTTAAGAAAATATTTATTCAACAAGGTTTTATCCTACAGCCCATTGCATGCATTGCCCCTGTCACTGCTGCTGCAGCGTACTAGTTTGAGTATCTGGAAGAGGCTTTACAGGTAGAGACTCCATTGGATGACATACTTGGCAAACTTAGAGCACTTAAGCTAGCCAATTCTTTTATTCTGATGCCATTGTTCATTTGACTAAACTAACGGCTAAGAATTCTGGTTTTGCTATACAGGCGCACAGAGCGCTATGGCTTAAATCATGGTCAGCTGACGTGACTTTAAAATCTAAGCTACTTAACATTCCCTTCAAGGGGCAGACCCTATTCGGGCCTGGTTTGAAGGAGATTATTGCTGATATCACGGGAGGAAAAGGTTGTGCCCTTCCTCAGGACAGGTCCAAATCTAGGGCCAAACAGTCTAATTTTCGTGCCTTTCGAAACTTCAAGGCAGGTGCGGCATCAACTTCCTCTAATAATAAACAAGAGGGAACTTTTGCTCAATCCAAGATGGTCTGGAGAGCAAACCAGACCTGGAAAAAAGGTAAGCAGGTCAAAAAGCCTGCTGCTGCCTCTAAGACAGCATGAAGTAACGACCCCCTATCCGGTAACGGATCTAGTATGGGGCAGACTTTCACTCTTCGCCCAGGCGTGGGCAAGAGATGTTCAGGATCCCTGGGCGTTGGAAATTATATCCCAGGGATATCTTCTGGACTTCAAAGCTTCCCCCCCAAAAGGGAGATTTCACCTTTCACAATTATCTGCAAACCAGATAAAGAGTGAGGCATTCTTACACTGTGTACGAGACCTCCTAGTTATGGGAGTGATCCATCCAGTTCCAAAGGAGGAACAGGAACAGGGTTTTTTCTCAAATCTGTTTGTGGTTCCCAAAAAAGAGGGAACCTTCAGACCGATTTTGGATCTAAAGATCTTAAACAAATTCCTCAAAGTTCCGTCGTTCAAGATGGAAACTATTCGTACCATCCTACCACTGATCCAGGAGGGTCAATATATGACTACAGTGGATCTAAAGGATGCTTATCTTCACATTCCGATACACAAAGATCATCATCGGTTTCTCAGGTTTGCCTTTCAAGACAGGCATTACCAGTTGTAGCTCTTCCCTTTGGATTAGCTACAGCCCCAAGAATCTTTACAAAGGTTCTAGGGTCGCTTTTGGCGGTCCTAAGGCCACGGGGCATAGCAGTAGCCCCTTATTTAGACGACATCCTGATACAGGCGCCAAACTTCCAAATTGCCAAGTCTCATACGGACGTAGTACTGGCATTTCTGAGGTCGCATGGGTGGAAAGTGAACGAGGAAAAGTGTTCTCTATCCCCACTAACAAGAGTTTCCTTTCTAGGGACTCTGATAGATTCTGTAGAAATGAAAATTTACCTTGACGGAGTCCAGGTTATCAAAGCTTCTAAATTCCTGTCGGGTTCTTCATTCCATTCCGTGCCCTTTGGTGGCTCAGTGTATGGAAGTAATCGGCTTAATGGTAGCGGCAATGGACATAGTGCCGTTTGCACGCTTACATCTCAGACCGCTGCATCTATGCAGGCTCAGTCAGTGGAGCGGGGATTACACAGATTTGGCCCCTCAACTGAATCTGGACCAAGAGACCAGGGATCCTCTTCCCTGGTGGCTATCTCGGGTCCATCTGTCCAAAGGTATGACCTTCGCAGGCCAGATTGCACTATTGTAACAACAAATGCCAGCCTTCTAGGTTGGGGTGCAGTCTGGAACTCCCTGAAGGCTCAGGGATCGTGGACTCAGGAGGAGTCTCTCCTTCCAATAAATATTCTGGAACTAAGAGCGATATTCAAGGCTCTTCAGGTTTGGCCTCAGTTAGCAACTCTGAGGTACATCAGATTTCAGTCGGTCAACATCACGACTGTAGCTTACATCAACCATCGAGGGGGAACAAGAAGTTCCCTAGAGATGTTAGAAGTTTCAAAAATAATTCACTGGCCAGAGATTCACTCTTGCCACCTATCAGCTATCCATATCCCAGGTGTAGAGCACTGGGAGGCGGATTTTCTAAGTCGTCAGACTTTTCATCCGGGAGAGTGGGAACTCCATCCGGAGGTATTTGCACAACTGATTCTCCGTTGGGGCAAACCAGAACTGGATCTCATGGCATCTCGCCAGAACGCCAAGCTTCCGTGTTACAGATCCAGGTCCAGGGATCCCAAGGCGACACTGATAGATACTCTAGCAGCGCCCTGGTCTTTCAACCTGGCTTATGTGTTTCCACCGTTTCATCTACTCCCTCGACTGATTGCCAAGATCAAGCAGGAGAGAGCATCAGTGATTCTGATAGCACCTGCGTGGCCACGCAGGACCTGGTATGCAGATCTAGTGGACATGTCATCCTTTCCACCATGGTCTCTGCCTCTGAGACAGGACCTTCTACTTCAGGGTCCTTTCAACCATCCAAATCTAATTTCTCTGAGGCTGACTGCC
Organism: Bombina bombina; assembly: GCF_027579735.1. Classification (NCBI taxonomy): domain Eukaryota; kingdom Metazoa; phylum Chordata; class Amphibia; order Anura; family Bombinatoridae; genus Bombina; species Bombina bombina. The sequence goes on from NC_069501.1 coordinate 89,864,489, forward strand.
TGGAGATTGAATGCTTGATTTTATCAAAGCGTGGCTTCTCCGAGTCAGTTATTGATACCTTAATACAGGCACGAAAGCCTGTCACCATGAAAATTTACCATAAGGTATGGCGTAGATATCTTTATTGGTGTGAATCCAAGGTTTACTCACGGAGTAAGGTCAGGATTCCTAGGATTTTATCTTTTCTCCAAGAAGGTTTGGAAAAAGGATTGTCAGCTAGTTTCTTAAAGGGACAGATCTTTGCTCTGTCTATTCTTTTGCACTAGCGTCTGGCAGATATTCCAGATGTTCAGGCATTTTGTCAGGCTTTAGTTTGAATCAAGCCTGTGTTTAAACCTATTGCTCCACCATGGAGCTTAAACTTGGTTCTTAAGGTTCTTCAAGGAGTTCCGTTTGAACCTCTTCATTCCATAGATATCAAACTTTTATCTTGGAAAGTTCTTTTTTTTTTTTTTTGGTAGCTATTTCCTTGGCTCGTAGAGTCTCTGAGCTATCTGCCTTACAATGTGATCCTCCTTATCTGATTTTTCATACGGATAAGGTAGTCCTGCGTACCAAACCTGGGTTCTTACCTAAGGTGGTATCTAACAAGAATATCAATCAAGAGATTGTGGTTCCATCCTTGTGTTACACAATCTGGACGTGGTCTGTGCTTTAAAGTTTTACTTACAAGCTACTAAAGATTTTCGTCAAACATCTGCTTTGTTTGTTGTCTACTCTGGACCTCTTTTTCATTTTGGCTAAGAAGCTTAATCCGCTTAGCCTATGAGACTGCTGGACAGCAGCCTCCTGAAAGGATTACAGCTCATTCCACTAGAGCTGTGGCTTCCACTTGGGCCTTTAAAAATGAGGCTTCTGTTGAACAGATTTGCAAGGCGGCGACTTGGTCTAAGCTTCATACTTTTTCAAAATTTTACAAATTTGATACTTTTGCTTCTTCGGAGGCTATATTTGGGAGAAAGGTTTTACAGGCAGTGGTTCCTTCCATTTAAGTTCCTGCCTTGTCCCTCCCTTCATCTGTGTACTTTAGCTTTGGTATTGGTATCCCACAAGTAATGGATGATCCGTGGACTGGATACACCTTACAAGAGAAAACACAATTTATGCTTACCTGATAAATTTATTTCTCTTGTGGTGTATCCAGTCCACGGCCCGCCCTGTCATTTTAAGGCAGGTAATTTTTAAATTTAAACTACAGTAACCACTACACCCTATGGTTCCTCCTTTCTCGGCTTGTTTTCGGTCAAATGACTGGCTATGAAAGTTAGGGGAGGAGCTATATTACAGCTCTGCTGTGGGTGTCCTCTTGCAACTTCCTGTTGGGAATGAGAATATCCCACAAGTAATGGATGATCCGTGGACTGGATACACCACAAGAGAAATAAATTTATCAGGTAAGCATAAATTGTGTTTTCATCTGCTCTTTCTCTGCCTGTGCTTCCACTAATTCGGTACCCAGCAACATGCTAAAGGAAAACACAGCAACATGCTGAAGGAAAACACAGCAACATGCTGAAGGAAAGCACAGCAACATGCTGAAGGAAAACACAGCAACATGCTGAAGGAAAAGGGAAAGTGAGCGCCACTAAACTATGTGGCAAAAAGCAGATATTGCAAGTCAGTAAGGATACAGGTGATTGTCTTTACATTGAATCTTATTCTGCTGAAACACTCCCAAAGGAGGAGTCATTCTCTATAAAACCCAGAAACCCAGCAACTCGCTTTAATCAGTGCTTGGACATTGATGAATTGTTTTCTGGCAATCTGTGTTTCCTTATACTATATTTTGCTTCCAGATACCTAACCTCTAGCTTGGCTATCTGGATTGCTCTAGTGCTTTGCCCCTTCCTGCTGTATTTGCTGATCAGACTGATTACTGGTATTGATCCCTGGCTTGGCTATCTAGATTGCTCTAGTGATTTGCCCCTTCCTTCTGTATTTGATGATCGGCCTGATTACTGGTATTGACCCTTGGCTTGGCTATCTGGACTGCTTTATTGCTTTGCCCCAACCTGCTCTATTTGCTGATCGGACTGATTACTGGTATTGACTCCTGGCTTGGCTATCTGAATTGCTCTATTGCCTTGTCCTTACCTGTTGTGTTTGCTAATCAGACTGATTATTGGTACTGACCCTTGGCTTGGCTATCTGGATTGCTCTATTGCCTGTCCTTACCTGTTGTGTCTGCTGATCGGACTGATTACTGGTATTGACCCCTAGCTGGGCTATCTGGATTGTTCTATTGCTTTGCCCCTACCTGCTGTACTTGCTGATCGGACGGATTATTGATACTTACCCCTGGCTTGGCTATCTGGATTGCTCTATTGCCTTGTCCTTACCTGTTGTGTTTGCTGATCAGACTGATTACTGGTATTGACTTATGGCTTGGCTATCTGGATTGCTCTATTGCCTTGTCTTTACCTGTTGTGTTTGATGATCGGACTGATTACTGGTATTGACTACTGGCTTGGCTATCTGGATTGTTCTATTGCCTTGTCCTTACCTGTTGTGTTTGCTCATCGGGCTGATTACTGGTACTGACCCCTGGCTTGGCTATCTGGATTGCTCTATTGCCTGGTCCTTACCTGTTGTGTTTGCTCATCGGACTGATTACTGGTATTGACCCCTAGCTGGGCTATCTGGATTGCTCTATTGCTTTGCCCCTACCTGCTGTACTTGCTGATCGGACGGATTATTGATACTTACCCCTGGCTTGGCTATCTGGATTGCTCTATTGCGTTGTCCTTACCTGTTGTGTTTGCTGATCAGACTGATTACTGGTATTGACTTATGGCTTGGCTATCTGGATTGCTCTATTGCCTTGTCTTTACCTGTTGTGTTTGCTGATCGGACTGATTACTGGTATTGACTCCTGGCTTGGCTATCTGGATTGTTCTATTGCCTTGTCCTTACCTGTTGTGTTTGCTCATCGGGCTGATTACTGGTACTGACCCCTGGCTTGGCTATCTGGATTGCTCTATTGCCTTGTCCTTACCTGTTGTGTTTGCTGATCAGACTGATTACTGGTATTGACTCCTGGCTTGGCTATCTGGATTGCTCTATTGCCTTGTCCTTACCTGTTGTGTTTGCTGATCAGACTGATTACTAGTATTGACTTCTGGCTTGGCTATCTGGATTGCTCTATTGCCTTGTCCTTACCTGTTGTGTTTGCTGATCGAACTGATTACTGGTATTGACTCCTGCCTTGGCTATCTGGATTGCTCTATTGTCTTGTCTTTACCTGTTGTGTTTGCTGATCGGACCTATTACTGGTATTGATTCCTGGCTTGGCTATCTGGATTGTTCTATTGCCTTGTCTTTACCTGTTGTGTTTGCTGATCGGACTGATTATTGGTACTGACTCCTGGCTTGGCTATCTGGATTGCTCTATTGTCTTGTCTTTACCTGTTGTTTTTGCTGATCGAACTGATTACTGGTATTGACTCCTGGCTTGGCTATCTGGATTGTTCTATTGCCTTGTCCTTACCTGTTATGTTTGCTGATCAGGCTAATTACTGGTACTGACCCCTGGCTTGGCTATCTGGATTGCTCTATTGCCTTGTCCTTACCTGTTGTGTTTGCTGATCAGACTGATTACTGGTATTGACTCTTGGCTTGGCTATCTGGACTGCTCTATTGCCTTGTCCTTACCTGTTGTGTTTGCTGATCAGACTTATTACTAATATTGACCCTGGCTTGCTATTTGGACTGCTCTGACTAGCTACTTGTAAAACTCTACCTCTGCACTTGTTTCCCAGTTTTTTCCATTCAATACATTTTAAATCACACAAATTGGACTAGATTATGAGTGGTGGGTTATCGTTTGCGCACAAGCAATATCCGGTTTTCATGGCTGTTTGTGTGCAAGTTAAATTCTGATCGTATTACAAGTTGAAAGAAAATGTGAATGTGTGAGCACAGTCATGAGTTACACTAGAGCAGGATTTCTCAACTCCAGTCCTCAGGACCCTTAACAGGCCAGATTTTCATTATATCTTAAATAGAGCACAGGTGAAATAATCATCTGAAGGATGAGAGCAGATTAGTAACCATGGTTACTGATCAGCTGATTATTTCATCTGTGCTCTAGTTAAGATATAGGGGCCTATTTATCAAAGCGACAACTGAAAATATGCTGGAATTCTGCGTTGTATCTGTCGCAAGATTAATCCACCGTAGTTATCAAAGCATCAAGATTGGCAAATGTTGAAATTTGTGACGTAAAATACGATCCCGCAATCTCAATCCGACATAGATCTATGCAAATTTAAAACCGTGGTATTCGAGCTGATTTGTGTTAATTCGCCCTCCTAAACGACACTATTTGAAGCTCTCACGAACTTATCAAAAATTCAATCCGCCACCCTTGAGGTCGCAGATGCCATAGAACTCAATGGGAGTCTGAAAACACAGAAAGCTTATGTTCAATGCTGCAAGAGAATGAAGCATATGACATAATAAAAGTAAATTAGAAACTTTATGAAATTTGTATAACCTTTTTATAATCAAACAATATTATTGCTCCACATTTGGTGTACTAGTAGATATAGGGATAAGAATGAAAAATACATTGCTACTTATGGATTATGCTACAACTTTGTCTCTCAATCCAAAGCAAGAGGACAATATTATTTCTACAAATTTGGTGCAAAGTTTTGCCCCAAACTTGTTGCACTAATAGATATAGAGATAAAAATGAAATAAATACACAACATAATATATGGCTAGATTACAAGTTTTTCGTTAGGCTAAAAAAGCAGTGTTGGCCGGTCCCAACGCTGCTTTTTAACACCCGCTGGTATTACGAGTCTTGAACGCACAGGTGTACCGCTCACTTTTTTGGCCAGACTCGGAAACACCGCAAATCCACTTACGTCAATTGCGTATCCTAATTTTTCAATCGGACTTGCATAGTGCCGGTATTATGAGTCTTCCAAAAAGTGAGTGGTACCGCATTTTAAAGTCAGTAGTTAAGAGTTTTACACTACAACACCATAGCATAAAACTCTTAACTAAAGTGCTAAAAAGTACACTAACACCCATAAACTACCTATTAACCCCTAAACCGAGGACCCCCACATCGCAAACACTAAAATCAATTTTTAACCCCCAATCTGCCGAACCGGAAATCGCCGCCACTATAATAAATATATTAACCCCTAAACCGCCGCACTCCCGTCTCACAAACACTAGTAACATTTTATTAACCTCTAATCTGCCGTTCCTAACATTGCCGCCACCTACCTACATTTATTAACCCCTAATCTGCCGCCCCCAATGTCGCCGCCACTATAATAAAGTTATTAACCCCTAAACCTAAGTCTAACCCTCACCCTAATACCCCCCTAACTTAAATATAATTTAAATAAATCTAAATAAATTTACTATTATTAACTAAATTATTCCTATTTAAAACTAAATACCTATAAAATGAACCCTAACCCTAACCCCACCTAACTTAAATATAATTTAAATAAATCTAAATAAAATTACTACAATTAACTAAATAATTCCTATTTAAAACTAAATACCTATAAAATAAACCCTAAGCTAGCTACAATAAAACTAATAGTTACATTGTAGCTAGCTTAGGGTTTATTTTTATTTTACAGGAACTTTGTATTTATTTTAACTAGGTACAATACAACTATTTAATAACTACTTAGTTAAAATAAAGACAAATTTACCTGTAAAATAAAACCTAACCTAAGTTACAATTACACCTAACACTACACTACAATTAAATTAATTACCTAAATTAAATACAATTAATTACAATTAAATAAAATTATCTAAAGTACAAAAAAACAGTAAATTACAGAAAATAATAAACAAATTACAAGATTTTTAAACTAATTACACCCAATCTAATCCCCCTAACAAAATAAAAAAATCCCCCCAAAATAAAAAAAAAGCCCTACCCTACACTAAATTACAAATAGCCCTTAAAAGGGCCTTTTGTGGGGCATTGCCCCAAAGTAATCAGCTCTTTTACCTTAAAAAAAATTACAATTCCCCCCCAACATTAAAACCCACCACCCACACAACCAATCCTACTCTAAAACCCACCCAATCCTACCTTAAAAAACCCCCTGAAGATCACCTTACCGGGATACGTCTTCACCCAACCAGGCCGAAGTCCTCAACGAAGCCGGGAGAAGTCTTTATCCAAGCCATGTGAAGTGGTCCTCCAGACGGGCAGAAGTCTTCATCCAGACGGCATCTTCTATCTTCATCCATCCGGCGTGGAGTGGGTCCATCTTCAAGACATTCGACGCGGAGCATCCTCTTCTTCCGACGGCTAAACACAGAATGAAGGTTCCTTTAAATGACGTCATCCAAGATGGCGTCCCTTCAATTCCGATTGGCTGATAGAATTCTATCAGCCAATAGGAATTAAGGAAGAAAAAATCCTATTGGCTGATGCAATCAGCCAATAGGATTGAACTGGCATTCTATTGGCTGATTGGAACAGCCAATAGAATGCCAGCTCAATCCTATTGGCTGATTGCATCAGCCAATAGGATTTTTTCTACCTTAATTCCGATTGGCTGATAGAATTCTATCAGCCAATCGGAATTGAAGGGACGCCATCTTGGATGACGTCATTTAAAGGAACCTTCATTCTGTGTTTAGCAGTTGGAAGAAGAGGATGCTCCGCGTCGGATGTCTTGAAGATGGACCCGCTCCGCGCCGGATGGATGAAGATAGAAGATGCCGTCTGGATGAAGACTTCTGCCCGTCTGGAGGACCACTTCGGCCGGCTTGGATGAAGATTTCTGATTACTTTGGGGCAATGCCCCACAAAAGGCCCTTTTAAGGGCTATTTGTAATGTGTAGGGTAGGGCTTTTTTATTTTGGGGGCTTTTTTTATTTTGTTAGGGGGATTAGATTAGGTGTAATTAGTTTAAAAATCTTGTAATTTGTTTATTATTTTCTGTAATTTAGTGGGGGGGGTTGTACTTTAGATAATTTTATTTAATTGTAATTAATTGTATATAATTTAGGTAATTAATTTAATTGTAGTGTAATGTTAGGTGTAATTGTAATTTAGGTTAGGTTTTATTTTACAGATAAATTTGTCTTTATTTTAACTAGGTAGTTATTAAATAGTTAATAACTATTTAATAACTATTCTACCTAGTTAAAATAAATACAAACTTGCCTGTAAAATAAAAATAAACCCTAAGCTAGCTACAATGTAACTATTAGTTATATTGTAGCTAGCTTAGGGTTTATTTTATAGGTATTTAGTTTTAAATTGGAATTATTTAGTTAATTGTAGTTATTTTATTTAGATTTATTTAAATTATATTTAAGTTAGGGGGGGTTAGGGTTAAACTTAGGTTTTAGGGTTAATATGTTTATTATAGTGGTGGCGACGTTGGGGGCGGCAGATTAGAGTTTCATAAGTATAATGTAGGTGGCAGCGGTGTCCGGATCGGCAGATTAGGGGTTAATAATATAATGTAGGTGTCGGTGATGTCGAGGGAGGCAGATTAGGGGTTAATAAGTGTAAGATTAGGGGTGTTTAGATTCGGGGTTCATGTTAGGGTGTCAGGTGTAGACATAAATGTATTTTTCCCAAAGGAATCAATGGGGCTGCGTTAGTGAGCTTTACGCTGCTTTTTTGCAGTTAGGTTTTTTTTTCAGCCGGCTCTCCCCATTGATTCCTATGGGGAAATTGCGCATGAGCACATTTTACCAGCTCACCGCTAACGTAAGCAGCGCTGGTATTGAGGTGAGATGTGGAGCTAAATTTTGCTCTACGCTCACTTTTTTTGCGGTTAACGCCGGGTTTATAAAAACCAGTAATACCAGCACTGTCTGTAAGTAAGCGGTGAGCATAAACTGCTCGTTAGCACCGCACCCCTGTTAACGCAAAAATCGTAATCTACCCGATAATTTTTAATTTTTTGGAAAAATCTATGTGCACCATTTTTAAGCCATGTAATAAAAGTCACACTCTCCACTTCGCGCCATATTTGACTCACTTTTCACACCAATTATGACACAAACTTCTAAACAACCCACACACTAGTGAATTTTTCCACCACTTTTGATTGGAATATGCACAGTCACATGACATCAGCCAATCTGATTTAAATATACATTATAAACTATCACTAACGAATCAAATTGCTCGATACTTGTGTCATTGGTCAATCAAGTGCCATTTGTTACATTGTGTATTGTTACATTGTGTATTATACTTTGAAAGTGTGTATATGTAAAATTAGTATTAAAGATAAACATTGATGCTGACATTAGGGCACACAGTGTAATATATTAGACAAGGATTTTAAAATTTTAATTGATGTTTGATTCAATATAATCTTAAGCTGATATCTTAAAGGAATAGCCCACCTAACTTTACACTGTCATGGTTTGAATACAGCAGAAATTAAAATCACCTCTTTACTGGCATGCTATTTTCAGTATATTTCTTCCTTCTCTTGAATTTCTTTTTCAGTAAGGAATGTCATCTTATATGCCAGCCCATTTTATAACACCTGTGTAGGGGTGGTTTTTTAAAATAGTTTGTAATCAGGAGGGGTTAGACAGGTGCAGAGAGAAAACTGGCCCAGCTCTTAAATGGACAGGAAACCCCAAAATATTATTTCATGATTTGGATAGAATATACAATTTTAAACAACTTTAAACCAATTTACTTCTATTATCAAATTTGCTTCATTATCTTGTTATTCTTTGCTGAAGGAACAGCATTGCACTACTGACAGATAGCTGAACACATCTATTTAGCCAATCACAAGAGACAAATGTGTGCAGGTACCAATTAGCAGCTAGCTCCCACTAATGTAGGATATGTGCGTATTCTTTTCCAACAAGGGATACCAAGAGAAAAAAAGCGCATTTGAAAATAGAAGTGAATTTGAAAGTGTTTTAAAATTACATGCTCCATCTGAATCATGCAACTTACATTTTTACTTTCCTATCCCTTTAAACTATACATTGATTGCAAATAAAGACATATGATACTCTGATTAAATGATATATTCGCAATTATTCCTGCTCAGAATAATATGACAGACAACATTGTTTAGAACAAAAAAAGGAACTTAGGGACATGTTTGCAAAAGATTTCTGACAGAACACACACACACACACACACACACACACATATATATATATATATATATATATATTTATATATATATATATATATATATATATATATATATAAACACGTATGTGCAAAGATATATGTACAAATTCTAGCATTAATAATCATTTGTAAAAAAATAAACATGAGATAAAAGCATATCATGACTTCAAATACAAATACGCATTCATGTATGTGAAAGTATCATATAACAAATAAATATAAAAATAACTTTCTATGACATATTCAGCTAGATTTAGAGTTTTGTCGGTAAAGACCCGCGTAGCTAACGCTGCTTTTTTTCCCAACGCACCTTTCCAACAACGCTGGTATTTAGAGTTGTCTGAGGGGCTGCGTTAGGCTAAAAAAAGGGTGCGTTGAGCGTAACTTAGCTCCACTTCAACTCTCAATACCAGCGTTGCCTACGGTAGCGGTAAGCTGGGAAAACGTGCTCGTGCACGATATCCCCATAGGAAATAATGGGGCTGAGCTGTCTGAAAAAAAACCTAACACCTGCAAAAAAGCAGCGTTCAGCTCCTAACGCAGCCCCATTGTTTCCTATGGGGAAACACTTTCTAAGTCTGCACCTAACACCCTAACATGAACCCCGAGTCTAAACACCCCTAACCTTACAATTATTAACCCCTAATCTGCCGCCCCCGCTATAGCTGACCCCTGCATATTATTATTAACCCCTAATCTGCCGCTCCGGACACCGCCGCAACCTACATTATCCCTATGAACCCCTAATCTGCTGCCCCTAACACCGCCGACCCCTATATTATATTTATTAACCCCTAATCTGCCCCCCCCCCCAACGTCATTGCTACCTTACCCACACTTATTAACCCCTAATCTGCCGACCGGACCTCACCGCCACTATAATAAATGTATTAACCCCTAAACCGCTGCACTCCCACCTCGCAAACAGTATAATAAATTGTATTAACCCCTAATCTGCCCTCCCTAACATCGCCGCCACCTACCTACAATTATTAACCCCTAATCTCCCGCCCGCACCGTCGCCGCTACTATAATAAAGTTATTAACCCCTAAACATAACTCTAACCCTAACCCTAACACCCCCCTAACATAAATATAATTTATATTAAACTAAATAATATTCCTAAAATTAACTTAATTATTTCTATTTAAAACTAAAATTTATATTTATTTTACAGGCAACTTTGTATTTAGTTTAACTAGGTACAAAAGCTATTAAATAGTTAATAACTATTTAATAGCTACCTAGTTAAAATAAATACAAAATTACGTGTAAAATAAATCCTAACCTAAGTTACAATTAAACCTAACACTACACTATCATTAAATTAATTAAATAATTACCTACAGTTACCTATAATTAAATACAATTAAATAAACTATTCTATAATACAAAAAAACAAACACTAAATTTCAAAAAATAAAAAAGAATTACAAGCAGTTTAAACTAATTACACTTAATCTAAGCCCCCTAATAAAATAAAAAGTCACCCCAAAATAAAAAATTCCCTACCCTATTCTAAAATACAAAAGTAATCAGCTCTTTTACCAGCCCTTAAAAGGGCTTTTTGCGGGGGCATGCCCCAAAGTAATCAGCTCTTTTGCCTGTAAAAAAAAATAGAACTCCCCCCCAACATTTAAAACCCACCACCCACACACCCCTACTCTAATCCACCCAAACCCCCCTTAAATAAACCTAACACTACCCCCCTGAAGATCTCCCTACCTTGAGTAATCTTCACCCAGCCGGGCCGAAGTCTTCATCCGATGGGGCAGAAGAGGACATCCATACCGGCAGAAGTCTTCATCCTATCCGGGCAGAAGAGGACATCCGGACCGGCAGACATCTTCATCCAAGCAGCATCTTCTATCTTCATCCATCCGACGAGGAGTGGCTCCATCTTCAAGACGTCTGGCGCGGAACATCCTTCTTCACCGACGACTACCCGACGAATGAAGGTTCCTTTAAGTGACATCATCCAAGATGGCGTCCCTCGAATTCCGATTGGCTGATAGGATTCTATCAGCCAATCGGAATTAAGGTAGGAAAAATCTGATTGGCTGATTCAATCAGCCAATCAGATTCAAGTTCAATCCAATTGGCTGATCCAATCAGCCAATCAGATTGAGCTCACATTCTATTGGCTGTTCCGATCATCCAATAGAATGCAAGCTCAATCTGATTGGCTGATTGGATCAGCCAATCGGATTGAACTTGAATCTGATTGGCTGATTGAATGTAGGTCATTTATTTAATTAATTTAATGATAGTGTAGTGTTAGGTTTAATTGAAACATGTTAGGT